>NW_022196903.1:5998815-6009110 GCF_008632895.1 Mastomys coucha
TCTTCTTCTTCTTCTTCTTCTTCTTCTTCTTCTTCTTCTTCTTCTTCTTCTCCTTCTCCTTCCTCTTCTTCCTCTTCTTCCTCTTCTTCTTTCTTTTTAAAGTTATAGGTAGAATACATATACAGTAGAGTTATGAATGTCTTTAGAGTCTTTAGAATTTTTAATGATAAGATTTTTTTTAAAAAGTCAGGTGCTTTCTAAACAAAGGGAGGTAATTCTTTCAAATCCTTGTATAGATAGGAAAGGAACAATTTTAGCTCCATTTTCATAGTCTTTTCTGACTATTATAATGAAATAGAAAAGGAGTCAATAAACTATGCCCTAAGGACAATGAGATGATGACCTGTTGGTCACTCTGATTGCTTTGTTAAGGCCTGAAGATGAAAGTATGTTTTATCTTTTTAAATGGTTACATTTTAAATGGCTTCTAACTTAGCTATACAACATTCCTAATTTTCCCTTTTCACTGAAGGAGGCTGAAATATTTTCTAATTAGTTAAAAAAATGCCAAATGCTGATATAACTGACCTTCCCATTAGTTAATTTTCTTCCAAATTTTACAAATCATATCTTCCTTTCTATGAACTCAGATTTATTAATAATTATTTTTTCCATTGTACTTTATAAATGACAGTTTTAATTTAGTTTTTTTCTTAACTCTTTCTGTTCGTCTGGTTCTATTATTTGTTGTTTGGCAATGGTGTTAATTTAAGTCATCTCATAAGCAAAGACAAAGATTATATCAGTTTTGCAAGAAGGTAAGACCCATATGAAAAACAAAAATGTTGCACAGAGATCATGAGTGCTGAGAGATCTATCAGAAGGATGCAGGAATAATTTCACAGACTTCAGAAAAACAAGGAAAGAAGAAAGTTTGGATGGAAGTCTTGCTTGATTATAAGGCAGTATTGAGATGGGTTTGGCTGGCATGAAGAGGAGCCCTTAAGACACATGAATGTCTCCAGGAGCAAACTGTTCAAGAATCCTGATGCAAGCAGTCACTTAAAAGTATGCCCAGGAAGTACAATTACATCAACAGCTCAGATGAAGTTCTGAGACTATGTAGCCAATTATTCTTCCCTACTTTCTTGTAATAGTTTTAATAGCATTTAAAGCCTCAAAGGAGGGAAGAGAACATAGATAAATCAGAGGGGAGAGTGATTGAGAGACAATACTTTTTAAAAAAAGATTTATTATTTATTTATTTATTATAAGTACACTGTAGCTGTCTTCAGACACACCAGAAGACAGATCTCATTACAGGTGGTTGTGAGCCACCATGTGGTTGCTGGGATTTGTACTCCTAACCTTCGGAAGAGCAATCGGTGCTCTTACCCACTGAGCCATCTCACCAGCCCCGAAAATACTTTTTTTGTTGTTGCTGGGACAAGTTACAGTAGGAGATTTATTATATTAATTATTGATGATAAAGCCTAACATAGTATCAGGTCCTAGTAGCAGGAGCCTGAGGTAGCTGCTTATAATGTATCTAGTCAGAGAAAGTAGGCAGGAAGTAAAGACTGGCTACCAGACTTAAAAGTACTGACTGTCTAGGTGTGTTTTACTTTACAGGTTCCACTACTTTCAACAGAGAGCCACCAGCTGTTCTCTATTCTTTTGTTTGTTTTTTGGTTGGTTTATTGAGTCAGGGTTTCTCTCTGTAGAGCCCTAGCTGTCCTGGAACTAACTCTGTAGACCTGGCTGGCCTCGAACTCAGAAATCCAACTGCCTCTGCCTCCCAAGTGCTGGAATTAAAGGTGTGCACCGCCACTGCCTGGCTATTCTCTATTCAAACACATAGTGTCTATGTGTGACAGGAGCATTACATTCACACCACATCAGGCAGCCAGAGAGGGAGAGAGATGAGGGCTGTAAAACAGTAGGTCACCATCCGGTAGTGAATAGACTGTTTCAGTCTTTCTAGTTTTAATGTCTCCCCAGTCATGTACCAAAGTTGCATAAGTACGAGGTACACTTCATTCTGTTTTATCCTCTTACAGAGTATTATAACACATAAATATTTATCATTAGTAATAGCTCGCCATTTTAAATTTAGAAAACATCATATTAATATTGTGATGTGGAAAAATATGTGTGTGTGTGCATGTGTGTGTGTGTCTGTGTGTGTCTGTAACTGAAGAATAATGTTTCAGTTTCACAGAATTTTTTAAGGTTTTGTTCCAGTGGGAAAACTTAATGTCATTAAACATTCTTCTATATATTCTTCTCTTTTAATTTTATCCCTTATACTTACATTTTACTCATATATGTTTTTTGTTAGGTACTAGTTGATAATTGTGTGTTCCTCAGTGAATTTTTCCCCCATGCCATTACAAGCTGCATGGTATTTCTCACTTTTGCTCTCTTTTATTCCGTGTTGTTTCATCAGTTTGAGTTCAATTTCTTTTAATTATTTCTTTTGTTTTCTGAGGGTATAGAATAATTACATCATGTCTGCCTTTCTTCTCCTCCCTCATGTTAATGTATATATTCTCATTATCACATACACATATAGTCTCATTAACACACACACACACACACACACACATAAGTACGTAACTACAATGTGCTCAGTCTGTGTATCTATGTTTTCAGGGTTGGTTATTTGATATTGGATATCTAGTATATGTGTTCTCTTCTAGGAAGACTAGTTCTCTCATTCTGTGGATACAGCTAAATAATATCTTCACCTCTCACTAAGGAGACCTTTCTTTGCTCCACAAACTGACTATTATATAAAACTGAAACCAATTAAAATTCAGAGTTGTGAAGTTCTGTTCCAATGAATAAATCTGTAGTACATCTCTGTTACTCAAAGATCTTAGGTATCTTTGCTTAAGTGGAAACAGATTGTAAAATCAAGAAAAAGCATGGGGTCTGACATGAAATTGTTTCTCCTCTGAATATCAAAAGCTATGCATAAAGTCTGACAAGCAGGACTGCCTAATGATCAGCTGGACATCAGCAGTAGACATGCTAAACTGGAAAGGGCAGGAAACTGAAAACAAGAACCTGAGTCAGGTATGAAGCAGAGACTGTGGAAGGAGTGCTACTTACTGGCTCACTCCCCGAGCCTTGTTCAACTAGCTTTCACAAAGCTTAGGACCATGAACCCAGGAATGGCACCATGTATAATGATTTAGTCCCTCCTAAATTAATCATTAGTTAAAAATATGTACTAGAGGCTTGCCAACAAGTACCAACTGGTAGGAATCTTTTCAGTTGAGGTTCCTGCTTCTGAAATGACTATAGCTAGTTGACATAAAACTAGCCAGCACATCATTGAGTTACATTTGATAGTATTTGGAAAAAACAACATGTTTATTTTATTCAGGACAAGACATTCGATGCTGTATTGTATATTGGAGTAACCATACATAACATTTTTTACTGGATCCTAAATAGATAGCAAAAGGATTTTGAATATTTTTAACAAAGACAAACCTTAAGTATTAAAATAGCTATATATGTTTTGAGTGTTATTCGGGATATACATATATAAAATCCTTCTTTAATACCCTAATTAATATATAATCTTTATGTCTTTATATATTAAGTTAAATTTACTAATACTTAAAAGCATTACTTTCTGAAAATAGCTAATAAATCAAGGGTGTGTATATATATATGTACATATATATATATTGTCATTTCTGTTTGAAGTTTGAGATTTGATTTTCAAATATCAGAATTTTTGCAATAAACACACATCTAAATTGTCAACAATAAAATAATACTTAAAATGTAATCACTGGGAAACTACCTTTTAAACATTTTTAGTTTTTTTTGTTTGCTCTCTCTTTCTATGTTTGTGTGTGTGTGAGTGTGTGTGTGTGTTTCTGTGTGTGTGTGTTACATGTATGAGAGTCCATGGACTCCAGAGGATGACATTGGATCCTGTGAAGCTGGAGTTACAGACTGTACCAGCAATAATGATATGGATGCTGGAAATCTTGACTGATACGAAAAGCAGCAAGTGCTATTAATGGCCGAGCTATCTTTTCAAACTCCGGAACCAACATTTGTACATATATTTAAAAACAACATTTATAATTTTAAGCTCCTATGACAATTATTATGATTTTAAATTACAATGAATGATTTATGAAATACAACTTATGATCACTATTATGGAGATAGCCTTACCATATCACTATTTAGTCAAGCTCTGCACATTTTCACTTACTTCTTTTGACCTTCAAATGTTGTAATATGACAGTTGTCATATTTATGTGTGCACTTACTTTCACTTGACATGTTTAACATGCTGAGTTAGGGTTTCTCTTCCTGAAAGGAAATACCATGATGAAAAGTAACTTGCTGGAGTCTTTATTTCAGTGCACAGTTCCATATAACAGTCCCTCTCTTTGGAACATTAGGGCGGGAACCTGGAGGCAGGAGCTAATATGAGGTCTTGAAGGAATGCTACTTCCTGGCTTGCCCTGGCTTGCTAGGTTACCCTCCTTTTTTATAGCCACCAGAACTACCGGTCCATGACTGGTACTACCCTCAGTTAGCTGGGCCCATCCACAGGAATCATCAATCGAGAAAATGTCCTATAGCCTTGCCTACAAGCAAGACTTACAGTGGGATTTTCTCCATTGATAATAGCTCTTCTCAAATGACTATAGCTTGTTTCAAGTTGATATAGAGCTAAACAGCACACCTATTTCCATATCTAGTTCTGACATGAATATTATGAGTATTTCACTTGGAAATTCTTGTTTTTTCACAGTCTGTGCAGCTTTTATTTCAACAGTGAAGTAATAAAATCTACATATAGTCTAAAACCAGTAGAAAAGGTAAGTACAAAGGACCCATGGTCCATCTGGGTCCTGCCAGGAGCAGTGGTACATGCCTTTACTCCCAGCACTTGGGAGGTGGAGGCAGGCAGATCTGTGAGTTTGAGGCCATCCTGGTTGACAAGTAAGTTCCAGGAAGGCCAGAGATACATAGTGAGATCCTGTCTCAAAACAAGAGTCAGTGGAGTGATACAAATGATGGGGCTGGGCAAGCATCGGACCTGGTACCCCGAGAAAGGCCTGGACATTTCTCTGGTACAAGTAAGAGCAGGGGCTTGAGAAAGATCCCTTGCCAAGCATAGGAGGTGATGACATTGCCTAGATGTTTGAGCCTGTCTACCTGTCTCAACAAGACAGGCAGACATTCCAAGGCCATCATGGAGGTCGAGCCTGACTTACAAAACCAGAAGGAGCCAAGCCTGGCTTGGATTCTGTTAGCATGCTCAAACCTTCACGGTGCTATCCACAGTCCCTGAGAAGAGCTGGCACCGGGAAACAACCAGTGCAGTTACACTGCCCTAATGGCACAGCAGCATCTGTGTGCCGATCATGTTGTCCATACTCCAGACCCTGAGGGACCAGTCAGAGGTTGCACCGAAGACTTTGGTCTGGTCTGGTGTTGATCACTTGGAAATTTTTAACTCTTTCTTTCCTTCCTTTCTGTCTGTCTTTTATTTCTTTTTAAAATTCTTTTTACATTTATTTTTGAGACTGTAATTTAATCACAACTCTTCTTCCTTCCTTTCCCCCCTCTAAACTCTCCTATATATCCCTCCTGCTCTCACTTAAAATGGCCTGTTTTTCATTAATTTTTATTAATTTTTAATTTATTAATTTTTATTGCATGCCTATGGTCTCTCTCTCTCTCTCTCTCTCTCTCTCTCTCTCTCTCTCTCTGTGTGTGTGTGTGTGTGTGTGTTTGTGTGTGTGTGTGTGTATTCAAATACTGAGTTCAAATACTGTTACTTATATTTGCTTGAATGTATGTTTTTAGAGCTGAACAGGCCTGACAGCAACTAACATTCCAAACTGTGCTGGAGAAATACTACAAGCCCTCTCCAGGGAAGAGCACAGTTACTGATTGTCCTTCAGCGTTTTCTCAGGACAACAGAATGATATGGCTTCATTCTATGTGTGTTCTTAGATCATTCAAAGCAGAGCCTCTTTAACCCTTGACATTACAAAACTATGTTGTTTATTTTTTTTCTGCTGTTCTTAGATGCCTTCAGAACATTAGCAAACTACAGCTATAGAATCTGTTTAACTAGTATAGTTCTTTGAATATAAAATGACTGTAAAATTTCAACAAAGATGGGCCATTCTTCCAGTTTCTGACTATATTTAGGCCTTCAGTTTGTTGTTTCAGTGAGCATGAATGACCAGATGTACAGGAGAAATTCCTTCCAATGAGGTTTTGAGTTTTATGCTATTACACTCATCATTTCTTTTCATTCATTTATTCTCTTTTTTACATCCTTCATGTTTGTTATCGCATGAAATGATTCACAGTATCGTTAAAAACTGTTCTTCAAGCCAAGCATGGTAGCATACTGCTGGTATCTGGAACACAAAAGAAATCTAAGTAGAAGGATTTCTCTGCATGAGTTCCAGGCCAGCCTGGCCTATAAAACATGACTGTTTGAAAACATTGCTAAATAAATAAACAAAATTTGTTCTGCCATTTTTGAGGACTAAGTAAAATAAACAGGTGGATGTATTTGATTAATGACAATGTGAATTTGATATCCTGTGATATTAACCACAAATTATTTATTTCCTTACAGTAGATATTAACATTCTGTTGTTACTATTTTATCATTTAAAAAGAAACACCCATACCTACTTCCCATCTATGCACACTTAATCCATTGTACAATGTTCTCACAGAAATAATTTCACTGAAGTTCTACTCATCAGTTCATCCAGTGACTTCAAATTATAAATAGTAGGGCAGTTTTTAATTTCTACTTACTTAAATCCTAACATTTGACAACAAAATTGCAGATTGCTTTTCTCTAAAACCCTTATACCTCTTTTTTTCTTTTTTAAACACGTCTTGCTTGTATGTATATTTGCTTTCTTTACTCTTCATTCACCATTGTTACTTCTTTTGTAACTTACATCCAAAGGTTGGGTCTAAGTTACATTTTGTCTTATTCCTTAAAAGTATCCTATGCTTTCTTCATGAAATTTATTTGTTTTTACAAATCACTTGAGGTCTGTAAATTTGCCTTATATCTTCAAGATCAGAATCTTTTGATGGGTAGCATTATGGTTATATTTCCAGAATTTGACATATTTTCTTGCATACCATAGGCATCAACTAAATATTTTATGAATAAATGGGTTAACATATGGGTTAATGTAATCTGAAGTCCCCAAACTCATCCCTTTTCATGTTTAGTCTCCTACAGATCTATTACAGGTTTTATAATGGCTTCCAGTTTTACTTTTTTTACATTATTTTTTCTGTCAAACGACAAACTGAATGAGCATAGAAAAGCATGTGTGCAAAGTGTTAAAGGAAATGTTAGCTTCATTTTCTTCCAGGATTCTATCTGCCTACAAACGTTTAAGATAAGAGATGTAAAGGAACAGGAGAAAACTATTCCTGTGAGCGCTGAAATGACTTGCCACTGATACTACACTTGATACTTGAGTGAATAGGTATCCTACCACCTATTCACTCAGCTAAAGTCATTGGACCTGTCCATCCAGGAAGTCTACAAAGTTACTTGCATTGTTATTGCACCCAAAACACTAAAGTTTGTGAATCTAGCATAGTAGTCAGAGCCAGTTGAAATGTACCATATATCTGTGAGTTCAGTTTTTTGCAGGATGATATGTTTTCGACATCAAGATTGTGTTTGGCAAAGGTGTTTGTTCTAATGTAGGCAGTGACAGCAAAATTGACCCACCATTGGATGCAGCTGTCTTCCTGCTAAGGTTTTGTTCTGAGCTATCCAATAAGTCAGTATTAACCATAGACCTTTAATGGGCTGCCAAAGAGATTACAATGTCTTGCAAGTTTACTGGGCTGAAAACCACTGTTCTGAAAAGATGTTGAAAAATGACTCTTGGTTCTTGAAATATGATGATGCTATTGTTAGGGATTGATTATAATGTTGTTTCAATTTAATTCAGCTCCCAAAGGCTGCATTCCTAGATGCTGAGAGTCTCTGCCCCCAGCTGGATTTGATTGGCTATAAAGAATTGCTCTACAGTCAATGGCTGGGCAGATAGACTGAGGCAGGAACTGGGAATTTTCATGAGCTAGGAACAGGGAGAGAAGAGGAAGAAGAGATTGCTATGACAGAGAAGAAGAAAGACAAGGCCACTTACATGTGGGTATCAGGGAAAGTGGCCACATGGGCCACTTCACCAATTGGGTTTGGATTAGCAGAGGTGAAATATAGATTCTAAAAGATATTAACTCAGAAGTCCTGAAGGGGAGTGTTTGCTAGCACCAGGAAGGATTAGAACTTCCCAGCCTTTGAGCTCATAAAAGGCAGAGTAAAATTAACTGGTGTGGTGGTGGTGTGTGTGTGTGTGTGTGTGTGTGTGTGTGTGTTTGTGTGTTTCATTTTTGCATCCAGATGGCGCTGGAGTGTAGCTGGGAGAGTTGCCTGCTGAGAACAGATAGCCAAAATTACTGCAAAACACTTTAGTAAAAGACAAGTACATTCCTGTTCAGTTCTCTGATTATCCTCTTCCAGATTAATTTGCTCTTTGCAGTCTGAGATAGATAGTTACTATGATGTCATCAAGAATTAGACTAGAGGGTTGCTAGACCTGCCAGCACATTTGTTGGAGCCTACTTCTTTAAGATTCTAGCAAGTACAGAAGACTATCTGACCCACTAGCCTTATGGGACTGAGAAGCTACTATACTCTTGGGTTTCTCATTCACAGATGGCTATTGTAGGTTTAGTTGGACTGCAGTCTGGGAGTCATTCCAATAAAGTATACAAACACACACACACACACACACACACACACACACACACGCACACACACACACACATGATAAATGTAGAAATATCTAGATCTAAATTCACTCCATAATTTCTGTGACTCTAGAGAATATACATGGCCTCAAAATTATCTATCTCAATTGGCAATTTTAGTTTGATAGTAATAGATTGGATAGGAGCAGGAAAGAATAATTAAATGTTTAGGGCCATTTGCTGCTCTTCTAGTAGACTTGAGTTCAGTTCTCAATTCTTACACTACATTGTTCACACTAATTTGTAATTCTTTTTTTTAACTTTTATTGCATTATGATGAGAAAAGTTACATGATTTGAATTTATCTGAATTTGTTAACATTTAAAAACATATTTTAAGTAAATAGAATTGCATCACATTCTTGTTTCCCTTTTGTACCCCAACTCCTCCCAGAGAACCCCCTTCAATACCTACAATATCTATTTTTGTCAAATTTCTTAAAATTTATAAAATATTATAACAACAAAAATGAGTATTATAAAAGTTGTTTGATATAAAACAACAATAAATTTAATAGTTTTATGTAGATGCTTGTCTACAGCAATACTGAAAATACATACGTTTTTCTCAATGTAAAGTTTAAATAACTCCAAACATATTAACTGTATATTTCAAAATAATACATCACTACTAGTATTTTCTTAAATTAACATAAATATATAAAGTCTTTTTGTTTGTTTGTTTTGTATTTAGTAGAGCTTAAAATCTTGGCTCTTACTGTGGTACATGCCCAAAATAAGAACAATTTTTAGACATTGGATTTCATTGTAATAAGGTTGTACTTCAGTGACCCTCACATCACCAAAGGATTTTACCTCCATCGTAGCTAAGCTGAGAGTTGACAGTTCTGCTGTGCCAAGAAATGAATTGTAGGCATGATTTTTGGATACAGACTTCCTGCTATGGTAAAAGCTATTTGACTTGAGTGAGTGACTTCATTCTCAGCCCACAGAGAACAGGTTACATTCATTTAAGAAATGGTGTATGTATTAAGATGGTCTATCAATAAAGTCATTCACCAACTGTTTCAATGAACAATGGTTCTGCCTGGAAGGTGGCACAGACATTAGGTGAGGTTAAGAATTTGGTTCATTGGCTGTGATAATTTAGAAAAGCATTCATCTCAGAGAAAGAGTAACTTATAAAGTCCTCTTCTTCAAAGTTGATACAAGAGTTACACACATCAAGCAAAGCACTCAGTCTTACTCTTTATTGTTCTCTTACAAGCCACTTTCCAATTTAATTATCTTCATTTTTTTGGGTATGTAAATACTTTTGAAATATGTACGCTGTTCTGAAAACCATAGTATAGTGTAAAAACATGAAATAAACAATACCACAAATAGAGAGGCTGAGATAGGAAAAGCAAGATTTCAAGACCCTTATGTTGTACACAGCAAGACACTGTCAAGAACAAACAAGCTGAAAGTATACATGGATTGTACAATATTGGACCTATTTCTCCAATTACCAAATTAGAGAGACCA
>NW_022196903.1:6009495-6046740 GCF_008632895.1 Mastomys coucha
AGAGGTGGAATTAGGTTTGTGTGGATTTGTTGAAAGATTACTTTCTTGCTTCTTCTAGAGTGTAGTTTCTCTCCTTATGCTAATATTTCCATCTATTATCCTTTGTAGGGCTGGATTTGTGGAAAGATATTGTGTGAATTTTGTTTTGTCATGGAATATCTTGTTTTCTCCATCTATGGTAATTGAGAGTTTTGCTGGGTATAGTAGGCTAGGCTGGCATTTGTGTTCTTGTAGGGTCTGTGTGACATCTGTCCAGGATCTTCTAGCTTTTATAGTCTCTGGTGAGAAGTCTGGTGTAATTCTGATAGGCCTGCCTTTATATGTTACTTGACCTTTTTCCCTTACTGCTTTAAAAATTTTTTCTTTGTTTAGTGCATTTGGTGTTTTGATTATTATGTGACGGGAGGAATTTCTTTTTTGGTCCAGTCTCTTTGGAGTTCTGTAGGCTTCTTGTATGTTCATGGGCATCGTTTTCTTTAGGTTAAGGAAGTATTCTTTAATTTTGTTGAATATATTTACTGGCACATTACCTTGGGAGTCTGCACTCTCTTTAATACCTATTATCCTTAGGTTTGGACTTCTCATTGTGCCCTGGATTTCCTAGATGTTCTGGGTTAGAAGCTTTTTGTATTTGCTTTGACAGTTGTGTCAGTGTTTTCTATGGTATCTTCTGCCCCTGAGATTCTCTATCTGTTGTATTCTGTTGGTGATGTGTACATCTACGACTCCTGATTTCTTTCCTAGGTTTTCTATTTCCAGTATTGTCTCTCTTTCTGGTTTGTTTATTGTTTCTATTTCCATTTTTAGATTCTGGATGGTTTTGCTCATTACCTTCACATTTGATTGTGTTTTCCTATAGTTCTTTAAGGATTTTTGTGTTTCCTTTTGAAGGGCTTCTAGCTGTTTACCTGTGTTCTCCTGTATTTCTTTGAGGATGTTATTTATGTCTTTCTTAAAGTCCTATATCATCATGAGAAGTGATTTTAGATCTGAATCTTGCTTTTCCAGTGTGATGGTGTGTCCAGGACTTCCTATGGTGGGAATATTGGATTCTTATGATGCCAAGTAACCTTGGTTTGTGTTGCTTATATTCTTATGCTTGCATCCTGCCATCTGGTTATCTCTGGTGCTACCTGCCCTTGCTAAATCTGACTGGAGCCTGTCCTTCCTGTGATCCTGGTTGTGTCAGAACTCCTTAGAGTAAAGCTGTCTCTGGGATCCTGTGATCCTGGGCTTGTTAGAGCACCTGAGAGTGAAGCTTTCTCTGGGTGTTTTGGGACTTGCTAAGGAGCTGTGTTCAAGGTATTCTCAGGGCACCTGCCAGTCCAGACAGACTGGAAGGAACCTGAGCCACTGGGTAGCAGAGTTCCTGTGTGCCTGGTCCCTCTGGTCCCAGTTACTCCTGATGTTGGGACATATGTTGTGTCCTCCTCACCTCTGATCCTGGGCATGTTACAGTGCCTGGGAGTGGAGCTCTGAGCAGACCTTGGGCAGAAGCTCCGCAGTCAGTCTCACAACACCCACCTGTAATTCTAAGTCTAGAAGATCCAATGCCCTCTTCTGGCCTCCATTAAGTACCTATACCCTTGTAGGATATACTCACACAGAAACACATACATACATATACATGATTAAATATAATATTAATAAGAAATGCACCAGTTAGCTTTGAGAACCAGTGTGTCTGTGTGTGTGTTATGCATATGCATATGCAGAGGCCAGAGTGGGATATAGAGTATCTTCTGTTACTAACTGCCTTGCAGCCTTGACAAAACATCTATCAGAGAACAGGAAGCTCACTCTGCATTAGTTGGATTTAAACTCATGCACTCATGTTTGTAGAACAAGTACTTATTATTTGCTGATCCATCTTTCCACTTGTGAAATTATCACTATTTTAACAAACACAATTTGACCAATCATCTGTCACATAATTGCGAGATCAATTAAAATTAAAGCTAAGAGATAACTCAGAATTGCTTAATGTGATACATGCATTCTTAGAATATGATGTCTGATTAACTAATGAACAGAAAGACTGGAAATGTATGAAAGACAAAATAAGAATAGCTAAGCCACCAAATAATAATAAGCCATGATGTCAAGAACAGGCATGATAGTGTAACTGCAATAGCACTGACTCCCCAAAAAGTAATTTAAGTGACTGGAATTCATAAAATGCAAGCTTCCTAGGCTGCTACCACTGTGTGTAGGTATTTAACAGAAAAGTTTCAGGAAAAAGAGGTCTGCATTCTATGTGCAGGTGTGTAGTGTCCTCCTTTGGTTTCAGAAGGTAATAGATAATATTAGTAGCTATATGAAGAACAACTGAAAAGCTAGAGAGTGCCAAATGCATTCAAGAAAAAATAACAGGATTTTCAGGAAGAAAAGTTTACAAAAAGTCTTCAGAGTTTGTTTGAAGACTATATTGAGGCCAGAATAAAAAGTCTTGGGTATAAAAAAGAGGTTGAAAATTACCTCTACCTCAAGGGGAAATTTGAAGGTATTTTTTTCCCAACTAAAATAATTAAAAACCAAAAAAGAGAAAAGCAAAGCTCAGGTTTCTTATTGGTCTTATTGGCTACCATCCACTATCAATCTTGGCAGAGATATGAACTATATCATGAATTCTGACAGCAAAAGCCTTCTGAAAATTATATCAAAGCTGAGAGCTTGGCTCATTGTCAATCAAAAGCAAGTGTTATTACAGAATATATTTAAAGGTCATGAGTTGCTCTCGGTGAAGTCTGTGACTTTTTTTCTCAGATGAATGTGGTTATGGAAGTAATATGCAGGCAGATGTTTAATATAAAATATCCTTCATATCTCAGAATAAACAACATATGGAGCCAGTAGCCATTTTACTTGATGTGCAGAAGTTGTGAAGAGTTCACCACAGATGTGCTTTGAGCTAGCTTATGTCTGTTAGAACAATGGCTGCCAAGACGTTTCAGTACTTTAGAGTTAACACGGGGCATAGCCTTAATTTCTTTAACTTTAAAACTGCTTTTTAAGTACTCTACTTTGTTCAGTGATAGGACAATGAGAGATAAATTAACAGCTCGGATAATGAAAAGGAAAGTTTCCTAATTAGCAATGTGATATGTGGCACTTTTATATTTGGAATAAAAAATCGAGAAAGGCAGTCTAACCTGGGAAATGCTGGAATCAGAAGTATTATAAATAGGATTGATCTCCTTAATTGCTCAGATCTTGTCCAGCGAAGTAAATTGAGCTCAACTAATCCATTCTATTCCATTTTAACATATTTATGGAAAAATCAGGCAATTAAATGATGAAAGAGAGGGGACAAATAACTGATGAATGCGTTTTATAGACAGACACTTTATTTTTAGATAGAACTTCTAGTGTCATCTTATTGTATTAAAAAGCATTTCATATCCAAGAAAATTTAACTGTTAGGTGTCTTGTTAACAATAAGATATTGTTTTAATACACAGTTGAAAATTTTACACTTAAATAAAAATGGCAGTCAGAGCTAAGATTTGGGTGGAATTTGATATATTTACTTTAAAATGTCTCCATTCCTGCACCACATTTGTATCCAAAAATACAACACCATGAAAATATAATTATCGATACAGTATTACTGAAAT
Organism: Mastomys coucha; assembly: GCF_008632895.1. Lineage (NCBI taxonomy): Eukaryota > Metazoa > Chordata > Mammalia > Rodentia > Muridae > Mastomys > Mastomys coucha. The sequence goes on from NW_022196903.1 coordinate 6,013,113, forward strand.
TAAGAGATAGGTTAGCCTAGAGTTATATGTGATGCAGTAATTTCTTTCAAAGTATCTCTTTCATGACATTTATTAATGTTGATAGAGGCAGATTTTAAGCTACCTCTTTATACCACCTGTACTGTTGTCTAAAATGTTTCCTTGGGTGTTTTATAAATATTCAAGGGACTTTTCTTCGATTGTATTTGTTCTGAGAGAGTTTTATACAAACTGTTTTGATCATCTCTCCTTCCCCTCTCTCAATTCTTCCTCGATTTGCTCCTCTTTCCTACTCACCCAAATTTGCTCTTTAAAAACAAACAAACAAATAAATAAATAAACAAAAGAGAAACACTTCAAGAAAAAATTGTCCTGCCCAAATATTCTTGGATATGTGATCTTCTTCTGAAATGTGGTCAATTTATCAAGGCTGCCCTCTCAATAAAAACTGTCTTTACTTTTTCTATCAGCTAATAACTGCCAATCGCTCCATGGGTGGGCTTGAAATTTCATACCACCTTCCCTGTCCATGCTGGGATTTTATCTGGCTTGGTACAGCACAGTTCTTGTGCACATTGCCACAACAGCTGCCCTTCTGTTTCCAGAAGACAACACATCTTCTACTTCTCTACTGCCTCTGGCTTTTACATTCTTTTCAGATCTACTTTCCAAATGATGTCTAAGCCTCGCGGTAGTTGAGGTCTACATGTTCCCTTTAGGTAGGAGACTTCTTCAGTATTATTCTCTGCAGTCTGGATGATTGTAGGACTTGTTAGTTACTATCTATTACAAACAAATAGTAGGTTCTCAGATGCATTGATTTATGGACATAATGATAATTCATTAGGAGTGAGTCTAGTACTGTATCTGTTCTGCAGAAACCATAGAGGTTTGCAACCATTTTGTTGCTTGTTTGCTTCCTTACAAGTTTGTTTTTTCCTATCAGATGGAAACTAACCTCATCTGTCAGGGTATCTCTACTGCATTTTTGTTAAATTCTCTCCTCTTCCATTTTCTTAGCCTCCTCTTAGAGGTCTGTGGTATGGACCCTAAGTTACTCAGATAAACTTTATCTTCAGTTGGCAAATATCTAAATATGTGTGAATCCTTTATTTCAGGCAGAGGTCAGGTCTTTAATAGCAAAGACTACCTTGGCAGCAAAAGTGTTCCCTCTCTTGTTATATTTCTCTATAAAAAGCATTTTCCTTCCTTTACCTATGAAACAACTTTCTCTGGGAAAGGCAGAGCCTTTATTCCACAAAATGGAAACTTCAAATCAGCCCCTCACACTTTTTGTTGTGGTCATTGAGAAGTTGTACAACCCTCTAAACATTAGGGTTCTTGTGGGACATAGCAATTAGGTTCTCAAGAACAGATTTGGCCTGTCGTAGATACCATTACCATATTTCTATACCTATTTAAGCACTGCTCTAGCTTATTTACAACCCAGATACTATGAGTTGGGAAGTAAAGTACTATTAATGTTATTTTAGATTGCCTTCGGTAAGATGGCCATTTTTACTATATTAATCCTGCCAATCCATGAGCATGGGAGATCTTTCCATCTTCTGAGATCTTCAATTTCCTTCTTCAGAGACTTGAAGTTCTTGTCAAACAGATCTTTTACTTGCTTAGTTAGGGTTACACCGAGGTATTTTATATTATTTGTAACTATTGTGAAGGGTGTTGTTTCCCTAACAAAACAAACACAAAGAAAAAATTAAGGACTGGCATATGGAATAGGACTTAGTAATCTTCACATGGGTATATCAATTTCATCTCACTTCCAGTTATTTATAAAAGTCGTTCATGTTCATTAATACAAAACAAAACAAAAGAACCCCCAAAAACATATCCTTAGAAGCATAATAGTTGATGATATATATTATATTTAAATAAATGATTTGCACATGATATAGTAGTGTGGAAATTTACATTTCTTGGCTAATGTGAAAAACTTCACAGTTCATATTTAATAAAACATTTCTTTGTTGTAATACTTACAAATAGATATTAGTAAATCATTTTGTTTTATAGTATATACATAGAAATATTTGATAAAACAAAAATGGAAAATTTGAAATTTTATAGATTTTTATACTTTCTGAAGATCAAAGATAAAGACTTATTAATCATCAAAATAATATGCAACATTTATATAATATTTTCAGAATCAGGAATTAGTTTACATAAAATTTTTTAATTATGTTATTCTAGAAAAACCAGGGAATATAAGTTAAATATTAATTATTGACATTGGGAAACCCAAAATGCCATTTATTACAAGCATATGAAAAATATTTATATTATTTTCATAATTACATTATAGAATATTGTCTTATTTATTTATTTAAATTGAGAATAAAATCATTTTTCCTGTCAAGTCCAGTCTGCTTATGGGACAGCCAGGAGAGCGGAGTTGCTTTCAGTCCTGTCACCTCCATTGCCAGGTTCTGAGCTCACCCTGTAGTTCCTAAGAGCCTTGTGAAACTCCAAGAGCATCCTGCTTTTCTGTGAATACCTGTGGAGACCCCAGATACAACAAGCTTGGAATGCTCACCAGTCCCTTGTCAATCAGTTCTACATGAGTCACAGCCAGCAGAGGTCAGCCGTGTACTAGCCCCTGACACTGTTTGGCCCACTGATCACTCTACCTTCCTGAGAAGTTCTGTTGTTATTCAGAACATGCAGCCAACACATATGAAAACCAGATGGTTAAAGGACAGATTACCAGACCCCCGGAAAGCAAGAAGCTCGCAGGACCAACAGGGATGACATTAGCTGAAATATCCAACAAGTGGAGAGAGAACCTGTAGAGACCTTATGGAGAGGTTAGGCACCGCCCCCAGTGGTGAGACGTGGCCACCCACCCTTCTCAAAAATTTTAACCAAGAATTGTTCCTGTCTAAAGGAAATACAGATACAAAGAGTGGAGCAGAGACTGAAGGAAAGGCCATCCAGAGACTTCTCCACCTGGGGATCCATCCCATAAACAACTACCAAACCCAGTCACTATTGCTAATGCCAAAAAGTGCTTGCTGGCAAGAGTCTGATATAGCTGTCTCCTGAGAGGCTCTACCAGAATCTTACCAATCCAGATACAGTTGCTTGCAACAGGGGCTGACAATGGGGACCCCAAGGGAGGAGTTAGGGGAAGGGCTGAAGGAGCTGAAGGGGTTTGCCACCCCATAAGAAGAACAGCAATATCAACCAAAAAGATCCCCCCTCCCCTCCAGAGCTTCCAGGGCCTAGACCATCAACCAAAGAATACACATGGAGGGACTCATGACTCCACCTGCATATGTAGCAAAGGATGGCCTTATCTGGTATCAATGAGAGGGGAAGCCCTTTGTCCTATGAAGGCTAGATGCCCTAGCATAGGGGAACATTAGGATGGTGAAACAGGAATGGAGGGGAACACCCTCATAGAAGCAGTGGAGAAGGGGTAAGGTAAGGGATTTGTGGAGGGGAAACCAGAAAGAGGGATAACATTTGAAATGCAAGTAAATAAAATAACAAATAAAAAATTAAAAAAAAAAGAACAAAATCAACAAGAGACAGGGCAATATGGTACCACCAGAGGAGATATATCCTGCTATTGCAAGTTCTGTATATTCTAACACAACCAAAGCAAAGAGGATGATCATGAATCCAACCTCATAAAGATGATAGAGGTCTTTGGAGAGGAAATAAAAAAAAAATCCCTTAAAGACATACAGTAAAACAGAATCTAGCAGATGAAGGAAATGAATAAGACTGCAAGAACTGAAAAAAATAGAAGTAATAAAGAAAACAATAACTGAAGATGAAAACCTTAGAAAAGAAAACAGAAACTTAAGGAACAAGCATCACCAATTGAATATAATAGAGATAGAATAATAGAGAGAAGCTCAGGCATTGAAGATATATGAGAAGAAATTGATTGATTAGACAAATTTCAAAATCTATAATTTCATGATACAAAACATCCAGGAAATTTGGAACACTATGAAAAGACCAGACCTAAGAATAAAAGAAATAAGAAAATTCATATCTCAAAGGTTCAGAAATTATATTCAACAAAATCATAAAAATGTTCCCTAATCTAACAAAAAAGATGCCTATAACATTTAAGAAGCTTACAGAACATCAAATAGATAAGACCAGAAAAGAAAAAATTTCCCCTAAATAATAATCATAACACTAAATCTACAGAATAAAAAAACATTAAAATCTTCAAGAGAAAAAGGCCACCAGGCAGTGGTGGTGCACACCTTTAATCCCAGCACTTGGGAGGCAGAGGCAGGTGGATTTCTGAGTTCAAGGCCAGGCTGTTCTACAGAGTGAGTTCCAGGACAGCCAGGGCTATACAGAGAAACACTGTTTTTGAAAAAAGAAAGAAAAAAAAATAAAGTCAAGCCTCATATAAAGACAAACCTATAAGAACTATACCTGACTTCTCAACATAGACTCTAAAAGCCAGAAGAGCTTCATCAGATACATGTGTTATAGAGCCCAAGAGACCACAGATAGCCCAGGCTTCTATACCCAGCAAAATTTTCAATTACCATAGACAGCAAGCAGTATATTTCTTGACAAAACCAAATTTAAACAATATCTTTCAACTAATTTAGAAATCCATCCAGCACTGTAGAGCATAATATAAGGAAAAATTCAACTGAATGAGGCTAACTACATCCAAGAAAACACAAGAGATATATAATTTCACACCTGAAAAGCCAAAAGAAGAGAAACATACACACACACAATATTAAAATAACAGGAATTAACAATACATGGTTATTAATATCTCTTACAATCAATGGAATCAATTCCCCGAATAAAAAGACACAGGCTAAGAGAATGAATGCAAAATAGTATCCATTATTCTACTGTATACAACAAATACTTCAGAACAGAGATTACCATTACCTCCAACTAAAGGGTGAGAAAAAAAATTTTTTAAGCAAACTGACATAAGGAGCAAGCTGGAGTAGACATTCCAATATGCAATAAAATAGACTTTTAATCAAAAGTAATCAAATGAGATAGGGAAAGATACTTCATACTCATCAAAGGATAAATCCACCAATGAGAACATCTCAATTCTGAAAATATATGCCAGAAATGCAAGGTACCCACTGTTCAAAAAAAAAAAAAACTAGTAAAGTTTAAATCACAAAAATTAATATTGGACAGGTCATTGGGACAGAAATGAAGCAGAAATAATGAAACTAATAGGAGGATATGAATGTAATGGACCTAACATTTTTATTGGACATTTTACCCAAACACAGAAGAATGTATCACCTCATGGAACCTTCTCCAAAACTGATCATATAGACAGTTACAAAGCAAACCTCAAAAAATACAAGATGATAAAAATAACTCCTTGCATCTTATCAGATCATTGTGGATTAAAGCTGGAGTTCAACAACAATAGAAATAGGAAGCCTACAAACTAATGAAAACTGAATACCTCTCTACTCAATGGCTACTGGGTCAAAAAAAAGAAATATAAAAAGAAATTAAAGACTCTCTAGAATTCAATGGAAATGAAGGCACAACATACTCAAACTTATGGGACAAAATGAAAGCAGTACTAAAAGAAAAGTTCATAACACTAAGTGCCTTCATAATGAAACTAGAGAGATCTCATATTAGCAACTTCACAGAACATCTGAAAGCTCTAGAACAAAAAGAATCATATCAACAAACATATCCAAAAGGAGTAGATGGCAGGAAATAATCAAACTCGGAGCTGAAATAAATCAAATAGAAACAAGAGAACAATTCATAAGTAAGAACTAATTCTTTGAGAAAATCAACAAGATAGACAAACTCTATCCATACTTTCTAGCCATACTACCAAAAAGGCAGAGAGACAATATCCAAATTGACAAATTTTGATATAAAAAGAGAAACATAACCTTGAACATTGGTGAAATCCAAAGAAACATTAGGTCTTACTTCAAAAGCTACAAAATTACTCCACAAAATTGGAAAATCAATATGAAATGGAATGTTTTCTTGAAAGATTCCACTTGCCAAAGTTTAATCAAGGTCAGGTAAACAACTTAAACTGTCCTATATCCCATAAGGAAATAGAAGTATTCATTAAAGAATCCTAAGCAAAAAGATCCCAGAGGCATTTGGTTTTAGCACAGAATTCAACCAAACTTTAAAGAAGAACTAATATTAATACTCATCAAACTATTCCAAAAAATAAAAAAAGAAGGAAAACTGCCAAACTTATTCTATGAAGTCACTCTGACCCCTAAATTACACACTCAACAAAGAAAGAAAATTTTAGACCAGTTTCCTTAATGAACATTGACACAAAACTACTCAATAAAATACTCACAAACTGAATTAAAAGTACATGAAAAATATCATGTACTCTAATCAAGTTGACTTCATCCCAGGGGTACATGGGTGGTTCATAATACAAAAATCTATTAATATAATGTACCATATAAACATACTGAAAGAAAAACCCGCATGATCATATCATTAGATGTGGAAAACAAAAATCAAAAAACATAACAAAAATAAAACTTGGATAAAATATAACATCCCTTCATGTAAAAATTCTTGGAGAAATCAGGAACATGAAGCACATAACTAAAAACAATAAACACAATATGCATCAAGACAACATCAAATTAAATGGAGAGAAACCTAAAACAATTCAACAAAAATCAGGGACAAGAATGTCTACTCTCTTTGTATCTCTTCAGTATAATACTTGAAATTCTAGCAAAGCAATAAGACAACTAGAGGAGATCAAAGGGATACAAATTAGAAAAGAAGTCAAAGAATCACTATTTGCAGATATAGTATACATAAGTGACCCCAAAATTCTACCAAAGAACTCCTACAGCTGGTAAACATCTTTAACAAAGTAACCGAATACAGAAATAACTGAAAAAAAAAAAGTCAGTAACCCTCCTTTATACAAATAATAAATGGTCTGAACAGGAATTAGGGAAACAACACCATTCACAAATGGCTCAAATGATATAGATTACTGGTATAACTCTGACCAAGCAAGTGAAAGACCTTTATGATATGACTTTAAATCTCTGAAGAAAAAATTTTGAAAAGATTTCCTAAAATTGAAAGATCTCCTGTGCTCCTAGATTGCTTGGATTAACATAGTAAACATGGCCATCTTATCAAAAACAATCTACAGATTCAGTACGATTCCCATCAAAATTTTAACACAATTCTTTACAAACCTTGAGATAATAATTCTCCTATTCATATAGAAAAATAGTATCCCAGGATAGGTAAAACTGTACTGTACAATAAGAAAATTTCTGGAGTTAACACCATCCCAAATCTCATGCTCTACTGCAGATCAATAGTAATAAAAACTGCATGGTGTTGGTATAGAAAGAGGCAGGTTGATCAATGGAATCAAATCAAACATCTTGAAATAAACACACACACAAACACACACACACACCTTGGACACTTGATTTTTGAGAATAAAAATCAAAACCATACAATGGAAAGAAGAAAGCAGCTTCATCAAATAGTGCTGATGTAACTGGATGCCTGCAGGTTGAACATAAATAGATCCATATTTATCACCCTGCGCAAAACTCAAGTCCAAGTGGATCGAAGACATCAACTCAAAACTGGATACAGTGAATCTAGTAGAAGAGAAAGTGGGGAATATCCTTGAATTCATTGATACAGGAGAAAAATTCATGAACAGAATACCGATAACTCAGGCACTAATATCTATAAAATGGGACCTCATGAAACTGAAGACTTTTGTTAAGGCAAAGGACACTGTCAATAGGACAATATGGCAGCCCTTAATTTGGGAAAAGAGAATTCTCAACATAGGATTCTTGAATGACCCAGAAGCAGTTAAAGAAATGTTCAATGTCCTTAGTCATCCATGAAATGCATATCTAAAGAACTCTGAGATTCAACCATACACCCGTCAGAATGACTAAGTTCAAAACCTCAAGCAATAGCAATCAATTTCCTGTATGTCTTTTTCTAGGTGTCAAGCATTTTGAGAATTCCTCATCCATTTTGTTTATGACAATTGGTATTATCAATTTTGGGGTTTTATTTATGGAACACATATTGTTTTGAGACTTTCCTGGGCTCTGCTTCCCAATTGGCATGTATAGAAGACTCTATCTCGCAGTAACATGCTGTTCTTGTCTTCTGAGTCTTGTAATCTTCCTGACCATTATCTGTGATGTTCTCTGGGCCTAAGGTATTGCAGCTGTATTGTAGATATATCAATTATGTTTTCTCATTTAGCTTATTACGGCTTTCTATAATGATATCTGCTGCAAAAAGAAACTTTTCTGATGAGCCCCACGAGTGTATATGTACTTAGAATGATGCAATCCTGGGTTACAGGAGTATATGCAACAATGCTGGGTGATCAGATTTGAACTCTAATTCACATCCATGCATGATAAATACTCTTAATCATTGAACCATCTTTCCTGTCCTAGAGCATCTTTAATATGGAATATTTCACTAACATGTACTATGGAAAGCACAGTAGACATTTTGTATAGAAATAAATTATTCACTTGCCATGGTGTGTCTTCTACAACTCACTCATTAATTGTGATTATGTGGTAAATTGACCCTTTAATTGAATTTCTAATTATCATGGATCACTGTAATCATTTACATAGCAGAAGAATACATACAGGATTCCCCTCCTACCTCCCTTAATTTCCTTATATTTCTTAAATAAAGGATTCTCAGAGAAACAGACTATAACATACAATTTTTATAAGTCAAAAGTTTCTATTTTTACCATGAATTGAAGTATTTGGTGTGTTTCACAAGACAAATACACGATCAGCAAACAATAGAGAAAATAAATGCAATGAAATGACCATTAAAAATTAAGATGTTCAAAAGTATGACTAGAAACATTAAACATTTATAGTATAATTACTGAGTCTACACTGTGATTTTGGATGATTTTTACTTTTCTAAAAAAAAAAAATTTCATGATTCACTTTTACAAGACATCTGCAATATTTCTATTGATTTATATAATCAGAATAACAGATTACTTTTAAAAATAGGTCAAAATATAACAATGGTAAAAAATGAAAATTTAAGGCTAATGAGGAGAATAGGAACTAAAACATAACCTTAACCATCTGTATAATAATATGGCAAGTTCAAGACATTGTTATTTAAAAGATAACATATCAAAGTTAAGCTTAAAACAATATGAAATCTTCCTTCAATCATATTATCCTGATGACTGTGCAAAGTTCTGAAGCAACTTTCAGGCAGATCAAGGTCTGAACAGGTTTTTAGCTTTGACCCCAGAGCTTTATTGTTTCCTGAGCTTGCCTCTGAATATCTTTCTTCATGCTCATTTCTCCCACCACCATCTGCTAGCCTCATCCAGCTGATCCTAAATGTACCAAACAACTTCCTTCCCCTTAATTGCTGCCCTGTGTTATTTCCTTGTAAATTGTACACCAGGCCCACTTCCTTGGTGTAATACCACTAATTTTCTAAACCTACCATTTAATTCTTGATTTGCCACATTCAGCACCCACGTGGGTTTTTGTAAATATGTTGATTTAGATTTTGTATTTGTCAGTCTTACCCTAAATAAAGAGTGTGACCTTTGAGTTAGACTGAACCTACTATACCACTTTCCAATAGTGAAAAAGAGAAAACTTTGCATGTGATTATGCAAACATCTTGGTCCTTCAAAGACAACATTAATAACGTTGATATTGAAACATGTAAAATCTACTATCTATCCTGTATACAGCAGTAGGGTGTAAGCAAAGAACTGCTGCTGTTAAAACAATGTCTGATTTTTTAGTGCCTCTTATTGTCCGATTCTGGTAGATTTTACTTCGTTAAGTGTTTAGACTTAAGATGTTTCAATTCCAATATTCTTGTCAGAATCAGGTCAGAATGTCACAATTCACTCACATATTTACTAACACTCAGTGATTATTACTCTTTGCAAATTCAAATGAACATTAGTTTTTGCATTTTAAATGCAATATTTTAAATGAATCATAGTTCATGCTTTGACTATTAGGATCAAGTTTTTTGTTAATGGCCCCTTTTTTTCCAACAATACATCTTTTGCTGAACTTATCCTCTATACAAAAACACTTCAAGAGGTGATCATTGACTTACATTGAAATCTAATGTCAAATTGTTATTTTTTTATGCCCATGCAGAGCCACACACTGAATAGCACTTATCTTGATTTTTATTAAATATTCAGCCCATGGTGTAAGCTCTAAGCCTTTGTGGATGTGCCAGACAGTTTCTGCTGTGTTATGGTTTATAAAAGGGTCTCTCTCAAAGGCTAGCAGGTTGAACGTTTGGTTTCCAGCTGGTGGGACTATGGAGAGGTGATTGACTGTGAGTTCTAAACTCACCAATGGATTAATCCACTAATGATTTCTAATTGGTTTGCCTTATATTTGAAATTGATAGAAACTAGAAGATAGGTTTTAGAGCAGAAAGTAGGTTACTGACGACATGTCCTGGAAGGATATATTTTGTTCTTATACTTTTCTCCATCCCTAATCCTCTGGCTGTCAGAGCATGAGAAGCTTGGTTATGACATGGGGCTTCTACTCTATCAAAAGGCTAAAAGCTACCGAGCAGGGCATATGGGCAGATGCCTATCATCTTAGCACTTGTCAGGGGAAAATCATGGGCTAGCCTAGACTATGTAGTCTGAGTTACAAAGTGGGACTTTATAAAATAAAAATAAAGCTAATAAAAATCAATAGGGCTTGTTGACTACGAACATGAAAACTCTACAGCCTTGACATAAAATGAAACTTTCGTTTATATTGTTTTTTCATATTGTTCGTGCTGCTCATGTTGAGCATCATTGAGAAACTGACTAACAAATTAAATCTGAAAGCATTTCTACATGGGTTTATACTTATTTTAACCTAGTTTTCTACAAATAAAATATCTTTGCTGTGAAGACTAATTAGACACATAGTCCTTGGTCTTTATGTGCTCAGATTCCATAACTCCCAACTTCTAAAGCCTTTGCTGCCAGTACCAGTCTAAGGATAACACTCTTTCCTAACCTGAATGTTTTAACTGGTAACAAAAGTGTACAAAAACACATGCTTTATCAAGGTATCTTCTGAAAATGCCTCTTTATCTTTTCCTTTGAGGAGAATTCATTCTATAGCCTTTTCCCTTGTAATTACATTTATTATTTACTTGTAGTTGGGGAGAAGTCAAAGGTCAACTCTTAGTTGCTTGCTCTTTCTGCAATGTGAATCTGGAGATTTCATCTCAGGCTATCAGTCTCATCAGAGGTCCTTTACATGTTGAAAATTCACCAAAGCCCCATTCTGTTACTTTTAAGAAATTTTCATTACATTTTTTTTTCAAAATAGCATTTCTTTCTTTCTTTCCTTTTTTTTTGGTTTTTTTGTTTTTTTGTTTTTTGTTTTTAGAAACAGGGTTGTTCTGAATCACCTGACTGTCCTGGAACTCACTCTGTAGCCCAGGCTGACCTCGAACTCAGAAATTCACCTGCCTCTGCCTCCCAAGTACTGGGATTAAAGGCATGAGTCACTACTGCCCAGCTAAGACAGCATTTCTTGCTGAAGTCCTGACTGTCCTGGAACTTAGTCTATAGATCAGGCTGAGTTTGAATTTACAGATCCTCATCTCTTTGCCTCTGGAGTGCTGGGATTAAAGAGTGTGGCACTATCAGCCAGCTAATGTTTAAGAATTATTGTGTCTTTTCTCTGCAATTATTTATTGCATGATTAGATTTTATGTATCCATTCTATTCTTATAATTATGTCCTTAGTTGTACTATTGTTATGTATCACCTCCATTTATCAATATTTGTTGAGGCATACTCCCTAGAGTGACTTGCATATGATTATCATATGACTTATTTTGTTTGAGAGTATTTTGTTGAGTATTTTTATATTTATTTTCATGAAGGATATTGGTCTAGTTTATTTTTTGTTATTGTTGCTGTGTCTTTACCAGTTTCTAGTGTCAAACTATATAATCAGTTACCTTTGAAATTTTGATAATTCATTTTAAAAATGTGGTCTTGGAAATTTAAATGTTTGTAAAGTCTTGCAGTGTGTCCATCAACCTTGAGATTGCTTTTATTAAGAAGCAATTTTGCTGCTGATTCAATCTTGTTTCTCACTTTTGCTCTGTTAAGGATTTTGGTGTTAAAAGTTTGTTTCTGAAACTTGCAAAGATCTATAGCTTCTCATTTTTCATTTTTTTCTTTTTTTATAATTTTTTATTAAATATTTTCTTTATTTACACTTCAAATGATATCTCCTTTTCCAGTTTCCCATCCTAAAAAAAAAACCCTATTCCCTCCCCTCCCCCCTGCTCACCAACCCACCCTCTCCCACTTGTTGGACCTGGCATTCCTCTACACTGGAACATCGAGCGTTCACAGGACCAAGGGCCTCTCCAACCATTGATGACCAACTAGGCCATCCTCTGCTACATATGCAACTAGAGCCATGACTCGCACTATGTGTACTCTTTGGTTGGTGGTTTTGTCCCTGGGAGCTCTTAGGGTCCTGGTTAGTTCATATTGTTGTTCCTCCTATGGGGCTGCAAACCTCATTAGGTCCTTGGTTCCTTTCTGTAGCTCCTTCATTGGGAACCCTGTGCTCAGTCCAATGGATGGCTGTGAGCCTCTACTTCTGTATTAGTCGGGCACTGGCAGAACCTCTCAGAAGACAGCTATATCAGGCTCCTGTCATCCAGCACTTGCTGGCATCCACAATAGTGTCTTGGTTTGGCGATTGTATATGGGAAGGATTCCTAGGCAGGGCAGTCTCTGGATTGTCCTTCCTTTGGCCTCTGCTCCATAGTCTCTGCAACTCTTTCCATGGGTATTTTGTTCCCCCTTCTAAGAAGGATTGAAGTATCCACACTTTGCTCTTCCTTCTTCTTGAGTTTCTTGTGCTTTGTGGATTGTATCTTGGGTATTCTGAATTTCTGGGCTAATATCCACTTATCAGAGAGTGCATACCATGTGTGATCTTTTGTGATTGTGTTACCTCACTCAGGATGATATTCTCCAGATCCATCCATTTTCCTAAAATAGCTTATGCTCTAAGGTCAAGAATTAACAAATGGGACACCATAAAATTGCAAAGCTTCTGTAAGGCAAAGGACACTGTCAATAAGACAATGGCAGCCAACAGATTGGAAAAAGATCTTTACCAATCCTGTATCTGATAGAGGGTTAATATCCAATATATAAAAAGAACTCAAGAAGTTAGACACCAGAGAAACAAATAACCCTATTAAAAAATGGGGTACAGAGCTAAACAAAGAATTCTCAACTGAGGAATATAGAATGGCTGAGAAGCACCTAAAGAAATGTTCAACATCCTTAGTCATCAGGGAAATGCAACAACCCTGAGATTTCACTTCACACCAGTCAGAATGGCAAGGACCAAAACTCAGGTGACAGTAGGTGTTGGCAAGGTTGTGAAGACATAGGAACACTCCTTCATTGGTGGGATTGCAAGCTGGTACAACCACTCTGGAAACCAGTTTGGCAGTTCCTCAGAAAATTGGACATAGTACTACCTGAGGACCCAGCAATACCACTCCTGGGCATATACCCAGAAGATGCTCAAACATGTAATAAGGATACATGCTCCACTATGTTCATAGCAGCCTTATTTATAATAGCCAGAAGATGGAAAGAACCCAGATGTCCCTCAACAGAGGAATGTGTGGGGAGCTGCAGCTGCCACCATATATATATATATATATATATATATATAGAACACCTGGTCTCCGGCCAGAGCAGAGAGCATTGATAATCAAGCCCTTAGTTGGAAAAGCTGTGTGCCTCCAGTTTGTGATGCAAGCTGGTATGATTTTCCCGCAGCCTATTATGCTTTGCCACGTAGCTGATGCTGATTGGGACCAGGGAAAGTATTTAACCTGTGAAGGCTGGGGGTTGAGGAGAGAGATTATAGAGATTATTGAGATTAGTAAGAAGAAGTAAAAATGAAGGTTCCTGAATAAAACCTGCTTGGAGAAGAGCTCGTTGTTTTCTCCTTATTTCCGCTGGATGGAAATGCGGCCAACAGGAATGGATGCAGAAATTGTGGTACATCTACACAATGGAGTCCTACTCAACTATTAAAACAATGAATTTATGAAATTCTTAAGGATTGATCTGGAGATTATCATCCTGAGTGAGGTAACACAACAACAAAACTTCTCATTTTTCAATGTGTTGTTCTATGCCAGATCATAACAATGACTTTTGTTCTTTTTTTATTATATAATATTGGTGACAATATTTCCTTTACATATCTGATTTTATGTTTATATTTAAATCTTTGCTCTTGTTTTTTGACTAAAATTTCAATGTCTGTGATAATAAGTTTTTCTGGAAAAGCTCTCCTTAACACTTGCCAACTTTGTGACCCAGTTAGTAATGATTTCAGAGCACTTAAAAGTATGCCTTTTCTGCTGTGTACTTAGGTTGTTAAATTTAACCAGCCTTTAAGAGAATAATGTGACCAGTTTTCCTGTACTTTGTACTCCCTTAGTAATTTTATATGTATATATATATATGTACATATATATATATATATGTATATATATATTTCACGCCCCTTACCCATAATGTGAATGTGAGTGTGTATGTCTGTGTGTGTGTGTGTGTGTGTGTGTGTGTGTGTGTGTGTGTGTATGTGTGTTGTAGTAATTCTCTGGAAGGACACAATTAAAAGCAACCTAGAAAACAAATATCCACTGTAAATGTTGAATGCAACATGTGAACATTCATAAAGAAAATATGTTTTTAGTTTTTAGAGCTGTTCTGAATCAGTAGCAATGAGTAAAATAACTTCTTTCCTTATAAAACTCTGGAAAAAACCTTCATTCTTTCATATACTTCCTTTTTCGGTCTGCTGAGTTAATATAGAGTTAAACACTTTTGTTAGGGACAGACAGAGGGCAGAAGAACTGAATATATCACATTGGGCTTCCTCTCTATAGTACTTATACTGGCTGGTTTTGTGTGTAAACTTGACCCATGCTGGAGAAAGGAGCTTCAGTTGGCTTAGTGCCTCCATGAGATTCATCTGTGGGGCATTTTCTCAGTTGGTGATTGTGGGTGGTGCCATCCTTGGGCTGGTAGTCTTGAGTTCTATAAGAAATCAAACTGAGAAAGCCAGAGGAAACAAGACAGTAAGAAACATCTCTCTATAGCCTCTACCTCAGCTCCTGATTCCTGACTTGTTTTGAGTTCAAGTCCTGACTTCCTTTGGAGATGAACAGCAGTGTGGAAACAAAAGCTGAATAAACCCTTTCCTCCCCAGCTTGGTTCTTGTTCATGATGTTTGTGCTAGAATAGAAACCCTGACTAAGACAAATTGGTTCCAGCATAGTAGGGTATTCCTGTGACAACTTGACTGTTGTCACAGACCATGTTGGAGAGGACTGTGGAAGGACTTTGGAACTTTGAGCTAGAAGAGCCATTGTTTGTTAAGAGCTCTGTATGATGTTCTGTAGGAGCTTAGAAAATAATGTTGAGAACAGTACCAAAGGTGGAGGCCTGGCTTGTGAAATTTCAGAAGGAAGATTAAAGACTCCTATCACGGCCATGTTTTGATTGTGAAGATTCTGTGGTTTTGGTTAGCTGGAGCTGAAGAATCAGCTGTGATTAAAAAGGTACCAGAACTACTGAAGCAAACCTTTCAGTTACTGGGATGATCAATGCTGGTTAGCTGGAGCTACAGGTCCAGGAAGTGGGAGAGGGTGGGTTGGTGAGCAGCGGGAGAGGGGAAAGAATAGGGTTTTTTTTCAGAGGGGAATCCGGGAAAGGGGATAACATTTGAAATGTAAATAAAGAAAATATCTAGTAAAAAAATAAATAAATAAACCTTCATACCATTAAAAAACATAGAAGAGACTAGTATCATTGAGGTGAAATCTTCTGGGAATTATTTTCTGAGAGCACAAAGAGGCTGTATTCCAGAGATAGCCAAGGTTGTGCCTCTTGCTGCAGTGGACTTGGTAACATGTCAGAATCACCCAGGTGGTACTGGTTTTGAAGGCATGAAGGGGTCATTAAGAGCAGCTGAGGCTCAGTACTGTGAGAGGCCATGGAAGGCCATTGGTGAAGGTGTAGCCTCAGTTGCAGTTGATGGCCCAGGAGTGAAGAGGTCATGCAACGGAATTAAGGCTTGGCACCATGAATAGAGCCTATGAGCTGACCATCAAGAATAGCAACAGCAGTAGAGTACAGGCAGCTAGAGCCTAAAAGACAAGGTGTGTGCTACAAAGGACAGAGTGGCGAAGTGACTCAAAGCCCTTAGAGGAATCCAGAAGATCCTGAGTGGATCCCAGACATTGGAGGGTTGGAGTTTGATTTTGATTTTGATTGTGACTGTGTCCTGATATTTTTTCTTCTTGAAAGTTTTTTAGTGGAGTCCACAGTTAAGAAACTTTGAATTTTTAAAAGACTTTAAATTTTAAAAGATATTGGATATTTTAAAGGGATTGAACTTTTAATATGGGAAGACTGTGGGACTTTTAAAGTTATTTAAGTCTTGGGGGTGAATAAGGAAGGAAGGGTTGAGGCTTAATAATGATGTGTTTGTGTGTCAAGTTGACAAGGGGTCAGTTGTACTGGCTGGTCTTGTGTGTCAACTTGACATGTCCTGGAGAAAAGAGCTTCAGTTGTGGAAGTGCCTCCATTAGATATATCTGTGGGGCATTTTCTTGGTTGATGATCAAGAGTGAAGGGCCCATTGTGGGTAGTGCCATCCCTGGGCTTGTGATAAGTCTATAAGAGAGGAAGCTGAGTAAGCCAGGGGAAACAAGCCAGTAAGAAACATCCCTCCATGGCCTCTGCATCAGCTCCTGCTTCCTGACCTGCTTGAGTTCCAGTCCTGACTTCCTTTGGTGATGAACAGCAATATGGAAGTAAGCTCAATAAACCCTTTCCTCCCCAACTTGCTTCTTGGTCATGATGTTTTGTGCAGGAATAGAAACCCTGACTAAGACAGTACTCAAGGTACAGGATATTTTATTTAAAGTTGAACCTTCACATTTTCTATTCAGAAATCCATTCTGCACTTTCTTTATCTGTTATATTTGTTTTTAGTCATCTGTATTTTGTTTGCTTCTTGTCTATTCATTGTTACCTATTTTGTTCTACTAAATTTGGATTTGAATTATTTTTCCTTTTCTGCTTTACTGAATTAAATCATTTGGTTGTACACATGCAGTCTTTTATTTATTAATTTTTTGCAATGCACATTTATTGCTATAACTTTTCTTCATTGTTGTATTGCTGTGTTGTGTTTTAGTTAAG
Source organism: Mastomys coucha (assembly GCF_008632895.1). Classification (NCBI taxonomy): domain Eukaryota; kingdom Metazoa; phylum Chordata; class Mammalia; order Rodentia; family Muridae; genus Mastomys; species Mastomys coucha. The sequence continues at coordinate 6,030,430 of NW_022196903.1, forward strand.
AAGATGATTTCTTATTATATGTACCATATTTATTGTGAATATACACTAATACTATAACTATCATCTATCAATCTATCATCTCTCTCTCTCTATATATATATACACACACACACACACACACACACATATATATATATATATATATATATATATATATATATATAATGTATTTATTTACCCTATGTCTTTAGGCATCTTTTTTTTTTTTGTTTTTCGTTTTTTTGTTTTGTTTTGTTTTTTGAGACAGGGTTTCTCTGTGTAGCCCTGGCTGTCCTGGAACTCACTCTGTAGACCAGGCTGGCCTAGAACTCAGAAATCCACCTGCCTCTGACTCCCAAGTGCTGGGATTAAAGGCATAGGCCACCACCGCCCAGTGTCTTTAGGCATCTTATATAAATAATTTAAATGAAATGAAATACCTTGTCTATAGCTGTATTAAATAAGCAATTACTCATTTCCTTATTAAATACATTTTTATATCTGACTTTGTTTTACTGTTGCTTTTATGCTTCGCAGTATGTCACGTACATCTCCCTCTCAGGACTTTCATACTTGCTGATACTCTGTCTTATGTTCTTTAAAGAGATATCTGTGCAGAAGGCCTATGTTATTCCTATATTGGCTTCCTGATTGGCAGTTCCATCTCTGTGAGCACCTATAAGCCCAGTTTGGTTGATTCTGTGGATTTTCTTATGGTGACCTTTACCCCTCTGTCTCTTATAATCCTTATTTCCCTCTTCTGCTGGATTCCTTTAGCTCTGCCTAATGTTTGGTTGTGTGCCTCTGTATTTGTTTTCATCAGTTGCTGGGCAAAGCCTCTCTGAGAATTTGAATAGGCATCAATTTGAGTATAGTAGAATATCATTAGCAATCATTTTCTATCCTAGGTGTCTGGGCTATCCAGCCTCTGGTTCCTGGCCCTCCTGGCACTATCAGAGGTAGGCTCCCCCTCATGGAATGGGTCTCAAGCTAAGACCTCTGCATATATGTTACAGTTTTGTAGTTTAGTCTTCATGTGAGATTCCTAACAGTGGGAATAGGGGCTGTCTTTGACTCTGTTGCCTACCTTTGGGACTCTTTCCTCCTCCTGGGTAGGTTTTTTTGTCCATACTTGATACAAATGGAGATACCTAGTCTTACTGAAACTTGATATACCATACTTGATTGATATACATGGGAAGCCTACCATTTTCTGAAGAGAAACAGAAAAGAAGTGGTGGTATGGAGGTGGGGTGAAGGTGAGTAAGGGACAGGGAAGAAATGATGGAGAGTCAGAAACCTCAGTCAGGATGCAAAAAGAAAAAAGAAAAATATCAATGCATTTATATATAATAAAGAAAAGAAAAAACCATCTACTTTAGTAGACAGACATTATCCTTTCATACATAATTTCCTCCTTATTTTTCTTGTTTAAAAAAGAAGCATCTAGTTGTTTTCACATGTTTAATAGTAGCTCTTAGATAATCAATATTCTTTGTTGAATTGTTTACTATTTTAGTCTCAATAGCTGAAACATACAGATGGTGACTATATATTATATAAACTGGCACTCAGCCAAGAGAGTTCTCTATTCAATATGTATCATGTGCTTTCCCAAAATATAAACATTTCCCCCTTTAAATTAGAAGTGATATTTTTGATTTTAGAACTAGTGCCTTCTGATTCTCAATAATTTCTATGATTATATGTGCTGGTCCTAATGTTAAGTATCAGACCACCTGGTGTGATAAAATGAATAATGGTATAGAGATTCAGAACCCTTTTAATTAAAAATGAAGCCTTTTGATTTTTGTCTGTCTAGGTGTGAAAGTCAGCATTGAACTTGATTTATTAAAAAGGTATTTTCTTGAGAAACCTTCAGAAAGTCTTTCACATGCAAACTCAAACTTGAGCTGCTCACAGATTCTGAAATCCAATTTGTTCCCAGAATTACTGTGAACTTAGTTTTCAATGACAAAAAAAAAAAAAAAATAGACTCATACAATACTCTTCAACTCCAAGTCATTGTAAGCAAATTAAATCCTAAAGCTGATTAATCTTTTAATTTTGAGGTGTATTTGGGATAAATATAATTGGTTTTGCAAGCAGTTCTGTATTTGGATAATTCCAACTATATCTGGATAACTCATCATGGATTTGAATGTAATTCATTAATATATTGTAATTTTACCTTAAAGTAAAAGACATTTTATATACCAGAAATACTCACCTATTAAGAATGAGGACATCCTGAATTTTGCATACAAATGGATGGAACTAGAAAATATAATCCTGAGTGAGGTAATTCAGACCCCAAAAGGACATGCATGGTATGCACTCACTAATAAGTGGATATTAGCCAAAAAAAAAAAAAAAAAAGAAGAAGAAGAAGTACAGATTACCCAAGATACAGTCCACAGAACTCAAAAAGATCAACAATTTGAAGGGCCCAAGTGAGGATGCCTCAGTCCAACTTGGAAGGAAGAAGAAAACAATCACAAGTGGGGAGGGAGGGAGGGAGGGACCTGGGAGGGAAAGTGGACCGGGGTTGTGAGGAGGGGAACCTGATCTGGTATTGGGTGAGGGAAAAGGACTGAAGCCCTGAGGGCCAGCAGAATGAATGGAAACAGGCAACCTCCAGAGGTAAAAAGTTGGTAGGACCCTCCAGAATACACCAGAGACCTGGGAGGTGAGAGACTCCTCAGTACTCAAGGGAGGGACCTTAGATGAAGTGTCCAATAGTAGGAAGAGGAAACTGACAGAGCACACCTCCAGCAGGAAGACAAGGCATCAAATGAGGGAAGGGTTTGCCATCTCATAGTCATAACTCTTACCCATAACTATTCCTGTCTGCAAGAACTGCAGGGGTGGATATGGAGAAGAGCCTGAGGAGAAGGTTTGGTGACAGGCCCAAAGTGGGATGCAGCTCAAGGGGAGGCCCCAAGACCTAATACTATTACTGAGGCTATGGAGAGCTCACAAAGTTGGACCTAGCATGACCGCATTCCTGAAGACCCACAAGCAGCTGAAAGAGTCAGATGAAGATAATTGCACCCAACTAATGGACAGAAGCTGGTGACCCCTGTGGTTGAATTAGGGAAAAGCTAGAAGCTGAGGAGGAGGGTGACCTTGTAGGAGGATCAGCAGTCTCAATTAACCTGGACCCCTGAGATCTCTCAAACACTGGACCACCAACCATGTACCATATACCAGCTAATATGAGGTCCCCAACACATATATAGCAAACGACTGCCCAATCTGTGTTCAATAAGAGAAGATGCACCTAACCCTCAAGAGACTGGAGACCCCAGGGAATTTAGACGTCTGGTTGGGTTGGGGCTGGAGAGTGGGGATAGGAAGTATGGGATGTGGAATTAGAGGAGGGTGGACCAGGGGAGGGGAGTGGGATGAAATCTGGAGAATAAAAATAAATAAATAAATTAGTTAATTAAAAAAGAGAATTCCTTTCAAATTAAGAAAATTATGGTCATTATTTACTCAACTAAACTGGCATATAAAACATATTGGAAATGTTATTTTGATGATAAAATTTGGCCATTATTTTTTTTCTGGGTTGAAGAAAGTTACCAAGAAAATTGATGTTTTTATATTCTTTTGTCAACATGATGCTTCCTCTATTCTCGAGACTAAATTCTCTCCTCTCTCTCTCTCACTTTCTCTCTCTCTCTCTCTCTCTCTCTCTCTCTCTCTCTCTCTTTCACACACACACACACACACACATCATTAATATTCATAGGTCAATGAAAATGGAATGTAGGAAGTTGATAGGTGAATAGTGTATGCAAACTTTTACATATGTATGTAAATAGACTCTATTTCTGCAGGTTGTATTTTTCCTACTGTCATGTTTTTCCTCTTAGTAATTCTCTGAATCAACCCAGTTTATACAACCCTCAAAGAAGACAAAATATAAAATACAGGTAGAGGTCTGCTAGTTTGACTTTGTTTATCCTTAATTAATTCCACAAATATTCATTAACATATATATGAGGTAGACCTCAGGCTAGGTTCTAAGGAAACTAAATACAGAGCTATTCTTTTCCTGTTACTCAGTATAATTAGGAACATATACAAGGCAGCACAAAGCAGCAAGAGTGTTAATGGTGTAATAAGCTATTGCTGGCACACCAAGAGAATGTTTTATTTTTTTTCTTGACTGAAAAGGTTAAAGGAGGTTTCTGGAAAATAACATTTAAGCTGGTTCTGAATAATGAATAAAAATGTTCCTGAATACAACAATGGAGAAGGGATTCCAGAAGCAATATTAGTAGCTAAGAGTAGTACGACAGGGAGAAAAAAGAAGTTGTCTTATTGTTGAGTGCTCAAAGTAACTGGGCAGCTTTGAGGATGAGCTGGTTGTAAAGACTATCAGATTATAAAGACCTTCTTTTAGATCAGGTAGTGAAGTTCTTCAACTATTTAATATAGTATGATAGTTTGATAAAGATAAACACAATGTATGTACTTTATCTTTGCTATTTTTATTAACATATTCATACATATAGAAACACAACTACATCTGCTTTGTCTTGCCATAGTTATAGCTGAGGAATGAGTATGAGGAAATGGTGAAAAACATTTGATTTTAAGATTCTGATGGTCTGTTTATAAAATACATAGTGAAGAGTAGAGTAAAAAACAGTCTTTCTAGTCTAAATGAAGTTCTGTTTGCCTTGCAGATGAGTGATTTTAATTATTATTTAAATTTTAATACATATTTCTGTTTACAAAAAGAATTTCATTACTACTGTAGACATACGTTAGTGATAGAGCACTTGCCTAGCATGTGCGAAGCTCTGTATTCAATGTCCAACACTGCAAACAAAGCAAAAGAGTAATGAAAACAACCACTGAGTTGATCTTTCCCCACTGCATGACACCTTTAAATGCCTTTAAAGTTTATTTTGATCAAAGCTAATCAAATACAAACATATATTTTTGATATCAACTTATTTCTGACAATATTATTTAGTACTGTATCATCACATATTTTTCTCACAAATACCTTAGAAAACTTTAAATTATTTATTTATTTATTTTTGGCTTTTCAAGTCGGGGCTTCTCTGTTTAGCCCTTGCTGTCCTGGAACTCACTCTCTAGACCAGGCTGGCCTCGAACTCAGAAATCTGCCTGCCTCTGCCTCCCAAGTGCTGGAATTAAAGGCATGTGCCACCACTGCCAGGTGTAAATTTAAATATTTTAAGCAAAACTTTTACTTCATTAATTGAAAACTTGGTTTTGATACATATTTGAAATTATGTGGTATAAAATGAATCAAATTGTCATTATGAATATTATATTCATTTGATGTCAGAAAGCTGAATAAATATCTGTATATAAAATACTTGTGGTGACTTTAAAAAAAATTAGCCTCTCATAGTCTCATATTTTTTAATGATTGTTCCCTAGTTGGTAGAACTATTTGGGAAGGATTAGGAAGTATAGTCTTGTTGAAAGAGGTGTGCCATCACCTACCTATTTCTTATTAGCTCCCTCATTTTCCTTTATGTTATGGTATGAATGGTGGTAGTCTCAACATGTAAGCTCTCATTTACTGCTATAGTACCATGACTGTCTGGCTGCTGCTATGCTCCAGTCATGATGACCACAATCCCACACTCCAGAACTGTAACTAAGCTCCCAATTAAATGCTTTATTTCATGTTGCCTTAATTATGATGTCTCTTCACAGCAATAAAAAAAAATAACTAACACCTTTGCTGAAATAAAATGTGGACGCCCCATGATTCTTTTTCAAAAAGGAAAATTATTGTGAAGCATGGACTAGAAAGATGATGGGTGTGATTGTGATCAGGATATAAAGTGAATAAATAAATAAATCAGTGGAAAAAAGAAAGAAAAAGAAAATCATGTAACTGATACATTCCCAGAGATATGTAAAAATCATTGTTTTATATTTTGAGAGTATTATCATGATATAAAATACAATGCTTCACCATTTACTGTAGCTTCCAATACTTCCTTTTCTCCAGTTCCTGATAGCCACTAAGCATTGATCTTTTCTGGGCACTCAATGTAAGTGGAATTATTTAATATGTGTTGTGTTTTAAGTAGGCTAGTTCTGTCAGTGTATTTCTGAATTTCATCCATGTTATGATATATGTTCACTTTCAATTACACAGATGTTCCTACTGTTAACTCATGTTACAATGTTTTTTTTCTGTTTGTTTGTTTATTTTTTGAGACAGGGTTTCTCTTAGTAGCACTGGCTGTCCTGGAACTCATTCTGTAGGCCAGACTGGCCTCAAACTCAGAAATCTGCACACCTCTGCCTACCAAGTGCTGGGATTAAAGGCATGTGCCACCACTGCCCGGCCATGTTACAATGTTTTAATGAAGTAAATTTATCAATTAAAAATTATGTTATTCTCTAGTCTTTTGAACAGAAAAAAGTTTTGAATGTACATTTAAAACACTGTATATTTATTTATTTTATTTAACTTACAGGACTACTTTGCTTGTATGTGCAAAATGTTTATGTCTTGTGCCCACAGAGGTAAGAAGAGGGTATAAAATCATCTAAAACTTGAGTTATTGATGGTTCTGAGCACCATATGCATGCTGAAAACTTAAGCCAGGCCTTCTGCAAGAGCAAGTGCTTTTAACCACTGAGTTATGTCTCTAGCCCCTTTATGTACACATACTTTGCCTATATGTATGTATTCTTTGTTTGAATATAAATCTATAGTTGAAGATTTTAGAACACATGTTAATTCCCTATTGTCATTTTGCTAAACTGACAAATTTTATTAAGTGTCTGAACCAGTTTCCTATCTCATTAACCAAGCCCAAGCTTGGTTTCAATTATTATGTTTCCATAATATGGTGTCTTCAGATATTACATTTTCATCCATGGTCATCACTGCCTGTATTTTACTTTTCATTCATTATATATTCCATATACTCCATAATTTTCTTTGTCAGGTTTTATTGTTTTTTCGAGTTGCATTTTCTTCATGATTACTATTATTATGTGTGTGAACGGTATGTTTATGTGAGGACATGAATGGCATGGAGAGCTTGTGGATATCAATTAAAAATGTTTCTGGAGTTGGTTTTCAGCTTCTACCTTTGCATGGGTTCTATTCTTGCTGTTCACTGAATTCAATCAAGCAGGCTTCCATTCAAGTATTTTTACATGATGATCCATGTTGCTTACCTGAGGTTTACAGTTTGAAAGCCTAACTGTAAGTAGGTATGTATAGTAATACACATCTCTAGCTCTGACACTTGGGAAACTGAAAAAATGTGCTTGGAGGAGAACCTGAGAAAGCACTAAACACAACAAACAAATCAAACACAGAAAAACACCTAAATGTAGGTCCTTTTTCATTTTAATTTGTATTTTTCTATGTAATGTAAAGTAAGGATCGAATCTTAAGAGTATTATATATCCAGTACTTTTCAATCATTTTTAATGAAAAGATTATTTTAACCCTATTCTATGGTCTCTATGTTGTTTTTAAATAACTAAACATGACAGGGCGTAGTGCTCACTTCCTTTTGGACTTTAACTTCTATGTCAATGATTTCACCCACTCACCTGTACCCAGAACCGCATCATGAGATTATTTTCAGTACCTCTGACAGTGGTTCACTAGTTGGGTAGTGTACATTTTTGAAATTTATTTCAATTTTTATATTGTTTGGGATATTCTATACATTTTATGTTTTGACATGAATGTTTATCCACTTATCAATTTCTCAAAAATATCTCAGTTCTTGATAAAGGATGTGCCATAGACTTAGGAAATATTGTAAATCATGCTGCATTATGAGCAGGGGCTATTTCCCCAGTTATTTAGAACTTACTTATTTTATAATCTATTTTTATTTTAGTATTGAGTGGGTAATTCTTGTAAAAAATTTAGGAAGCATCCTTCAGTGTTTATACCTTTTAAAAATTATTACATTAAAATTATAACTGTATTTCTCATTTTTATCGTTCATGGCATAGTTATAATTTTTATGTATGCTTTAATCTGGAAGCACTAATTCTGTCTAATTCTAATTGCTAATTTGAAAATATAATTTTTTGTTTCTTCAGGGGTTTTTATTAGTATGAATATGTCACCCCCAAATAGAGATTATTTTCCTGTTTTGGCATTCTATATTCTTATTCATTTCCATTTTTTTATTTTCACTGTTTTCTTTTTAATTATTAAATGTATTTAGTTATTCACTTCACTCAGTATTACCTACTGTTAGGAATCTCCTCTAGAGTCAACCCCTTACATCCTCTGGGATCTCTCCTATCTCAGGTCTTGGGCACCTCTTAGAGATTGCCTCCAAGCCCCAGCCACTCTCTCTTGTCTCTTGATCTCCATATAGTAGCCCCTGCCCTGTCCCTTTATGATCCCCTCTTCCACCTAGTCCTTTCTTGTCAACTTCTGATATTTTGTTTCTACATCTGAGAAAGATTCAACCATCCTCCCTTGTGCTTTCCTTGTTATGTGGCTTCTTTGGGGCTGTTGAGTTATCCTGTACTTTACGGCTACTATCGAATTATAGCTGATTGCATACTAGAAAATATCATCCTGAGGGAGGTAACCCAGAATCATTTCCATTCTTAATTGACATGAATGGAAACTCATGGTTGAGTGGTGTGGAAGCAGACATCCTTGTTTTGGTTTTGATGTTAGGGAGAAGATGTTCAGGTTTTCACTGTTTTGTAGAATAGTTGCTGCAGTTTCAAAAGAAATTGCCAAGGACCAGCGTCAGCTTGGAGAGGAGTTGTGAGACAAAGGAGGGTTGTCTGGGAGTGGTGAACACAAATGGCTTAAGGTAAAATCATAGGTCCAATCTGGTAGCCTATGTTCTGCTTGAGAAAGCTTTCCAGATTCTTTCTCTATGTTCTGCTCTCTCTGGAGATCTCCAGATAGCTCTCTCTCTTTGTTCTGCTCCCATCAGTTCTCCAAGCAGTTATTCTCCCTTACTATTCTAAAATATTCTCTGGATAGCTTGCTTATCTCTTGCAGATCATAATGCCAGTATTATTTTACATATCAATCCAGTCATTTAGTCCTGGTTCCTTTTTGATTATTTATGAATCAGCATCCTGTGACCCCAGCCCTTTGATTATTAAGAGATAGGAAATGAAAGGTATAGAAAATGTAAAAAAGTTTTTTATGACCCTTAACAGACTGAGCAAAACTAAGAATGCAGGTCAGCTGGTTCAGAGCTCTGGGTTCCAGGAACTTGGCTAACTCAGAGCCTCAGGGCTCTGGTTCCAGAGACCTGCCCCTCCAGACTGACCCACAATGAGGGAGGAACTAGAAATGAAGGTCAACTGATTCATGAGACTTTCCACCCTGCACACTGGTAGATGAAGATTACATTCCTAAAATGAATATGTTCCCCTCCCTAACCGACTGAATACCTTGGGTTGGAATTCCCCCTCACTCCCCTTGGATTGTGGTTTTCTCCTTTAAATACCCTGTACTTCTTGAACTTTGGGTCGAACTCCTCTGGCCTGCAAGGCCACTAGCTCGACCCCAGTATACTGGCCTTTCCCAAATAAACCTCATGTTATTACAGTGACCTCCTTCCTGATTCTTTGCAAGTGGGTTACCCACGACAAATATAACATCTTGGTGCATTGGCCAGGAAATTTTCAACATGTGGGAAGCCCGGGAAGGGTCCCCCCTCTCGTAGGACCAGTGACTGGAGGTTGGAGGAGATTGCATGCACTTAACAGGAACCACGGTTATTTTTCCGTGTTTGTGTCTGACTGTGAAATCTGTGAGCCAGTAAGATAGTACCTGGCAACAGAAGAGAATTCCAGTGTGCGTACTGCAAAGAGAAAGGACACTGGGCAAGAGATTGCCCCAAAAGGCCTTTGTGTGGGTCAGATCCTACAAACCTGTCAACATCTGTGTAATGTTTCATACCCTCTGTTAAACAATCTAACTAGATACCTCCTCCTACCCTTAGACAATTAGTGGGTCTGCACTTCAGGGATTACAACCTGTATAAGTTTAGAAATTCTAAATAACAAACATGGCTTATGTATTTTGGTCCAGATAGTATGTAGATTGCTGTATTACCCTTATGAAGATGTACTAGATTACTGGAATCCTGAAGCTAGAGACTTAGTAAAACACAAAAGAGAGTTTGGGGTTACCCTGGCAGTTATGTTAGAACTGTGCTTAGGGATTGCAGGGGCAGCTACAAGAGCATCTTCTATTTCCTTGTAGCATAAGGCTCATGGGGAGTTTAGAGCTGCCATTGATTTAAATATAAAAAAAAAATAGAAAAGACTTTGACTGACCTCTAAGTGTTCCTGACCTCCCTCTCCTTCAGTATAGGAAAAGATTAGACTTTCTATTCCTTAAAGAAGGAGATCTGTGTGCCCCACTGAAAGAAGAGTGCTGTTTTTATATAGACCACTCAGGAAGAGTCAAAGATAATTTAGCCATATTAGAGAAGGTTTAGAACAGAGAAAGGGAGAAAGAGCTCAAGGCAAGAACTGGTTTGAAATTTGGTTTAACCCCTCCCCCTGGCTAACAACTTTGGTCTCTGCTCTTGCAGGACTACTGATCATACTTTTATTATTAATCATCATTGGCCCTTGCATTCTAAATCATTTGATTACCTTCATCAGAGAATGTGTCAGTACAGTACAAATTAGATGTTGAGACAGCAATATCAGGAAGTAAACCAAGATGACGTACAGCAATATAGCCTACAATCTCAAAATTGAGATATTTCCAAGGAAAAGGGGGGGGGATGTAGAAATTGAGCAAAATGGAGATACCTCATAAAAATACCAGAAAGAAAGGAAGTCCACTTATCCTTAAGACAAAGGGCTTTTAGAGGAGTTTACAGAGCAAACGCCCATCCCCAAGGAATGCATGATTTCAGGAGACATCCCCTGGAGGGAGGATTTCCACCACCCCTCCTGCGCATCACAGGTATCTTATCCTTACCTGGAGGAGAAATGTCAATAGGAACTAAAGAACAATGAAGAAGATAAGGTGTAACCAGCCCTTGTTGTAAACTGTAACCAGCCCAAGTTGTAAACTGTAACTAGCCCACTTTGTAAGCTGTAAAACTCTGTTCTGAAGTGGTATAAAAACTTAAGAGTTTTGTTTCCTCAGGGTCACTCTGGTCCCGAATACAAAGTGATACTAGTATACTAGTTTCAATTAAAAAATTAACCTCGTGCTATTGCAGTGGCCTCCTTCCTGATTCTTCATGAGTGGAGTACCCACGCTGAATATAACACAAACATATATATATATATATATATATATAGTATTGCAGAAGAATTCAGAGATCTCTCTGCCTCTATTGCTTCTATTAAGCACAGAGGATAAGCTAGCTGGGTAGGACTCGGTCCTGAAATTACTATTTCTACCACACTTGGACCTAATCTTACTCTGCTGCAGCCTGACCCTGAATTCAGGAATCTGCCTGCCCTTGTAGGCATAAACAAAAAACTTAGCTGGGTGGGATCTCCTGTGATCACCACTCCCTAAATCTCTTTAACTCCTTCCTTAGTCACTTTCTGACAAATTGGCTCACAGCACAGCTGCTTTCATCCCTTGGATTCATGAAGTCCCTCATAATTCATAGTGCATTCTTATATTTTACATTGATGAGAAATTATATATTTTGGAACTCATGTTATTAGATATCTTTTCCACAGCCTTAAGGCTGTCCTGAAGCTCCCAGCACTTACCATTTTGCTAAGACATTAGCCACACCTTTACCTTCTGGACTCATACAGTCTCTGATAATCATCCAGTCATTAACATTAACAGGGAGGACATTCCTTGAAGGAGGAATGTAAAATATGTACATTATTATACAAACAAGCCTTGCAGTAGCCATAGATACTTGTGAAGGCCTACACCTGCTGGCCATATTTCAGGGGCAGGATCCATGTCATTCTGTCCCTGCCAAGGCCATTCTGGACCCAGCAAGGAATTATTTATCATGTTCAGGTGGTTTTGTTTTTATTTTGTTGAATTATTTTTGCCGTTGAAGAATATTAAGTTCTGTCAAATTCTCTCTAGTCAAGTGTTCTCTTTCTGTTCTTTATTCTATCAGTAAGTTCTAGAACATTAATATTGGTTGCTAACCCAGCCTTGCATTTCTGTGAAAAATATTTCTTATTGGTAATTAACTATCTGTATTAAATTTGGTGGATTGAGTTTGTTTTAATTTTGTTGAATATTAACTTCTTTGACATTTTTGTTTATTAGAACTTTTGTATACTACTTGTGTCAGCATCATTTTCTGAACATTTTCTTTTTGTTTGCTTTTAGGAAACAAATATGAAAAATTTAATAAATTTGAAAAATATTTGTTAGACTTAGCAAATAATCTATTTAGAAAATTATGTGTGGGATGTTTTATATTACTAACTAATTTAATCCCTTAAGTATGCTCATATGTCTTACATTAAAGATATCCTAGCAAAGAGTTGTTAATATTGCTACTTTCCAAAAAGTCAGTTTTATTTTCCTGAGTTTTCACTGACACTAAATATGTTTCTTATCCTTCTATCTTATTTTTTATTTAAGAATTTTAATTCATATCTTATACAATAAATCCTGACCACAATTCCCCTCCCTCTGCCCCCAACATCCGTACACCACCAGATCCACTCCCCCTTCTTTTCCTCTTCAGAAAAGAGCAGACTTTCAAGAGACCACAGCCAAACAGGACAAAAGAAGATACAATAAGACAAGGCAAGAATCCTTATATTGACGATGGACAAGGCAGCATAATAGGAAGAATAGAGACTCAAGAGAAAGCAAAACTGCCCCACCTGGGAATCCTACCCATATTCAATCACTAAACATTGTGGATGCCAACAAGTGCTGGCTGACAGGAGCTTGACATTGTTTCTCCTGAGAAGCTCTGACAGTACCCAACTAATACAGAAGTAGAGATTCTCAGCCATCCATTGGACTGAGCACAGGGTCCCCAATGAAGGAGCTAGAGAAAGGACCCAAGAAGCTGAAGGGGTTTGCAGCCCCATAGGAGGAACAACAATATGAACTAATAAGTACCCTCAGAGCTCCCAGGGACTAAACCACCAACCAAAGAGTACACATGGTAAGAGGTATGGCTCCAGCTGCATATGTAGCAGAGGATGGCCTAGTTGGTCATCAATGGGAGGAGAGGACCTTGGTCCTGTGAAGGCTCGATGCCCCAGTGTAGGGGAATGCCAGGGCCAGTAAGCAGGAGAGGATGGGTTGGTGAACAGGGGAAGAGGGGAGGGAATAGGAGGGTTTTTTTTTGAAGGGGAAACTGGAAAAGGGTATATTATTTGAAATGTAAATAAAGAAAATATCTAATAAGAAAAAAAAAGAGCAAGCAAGAGAGTCAGAGAAATACCTTCTCACACTGTTAGGAGTGTTCCAAAATTCCAAGCTAACAACCACAACACAAACACAGAGGACTTGATACAGAACCATGATGCTCTGTGTTTGCTGTTTTAGTCTCTGCATGATCATGCAAATCCTGCTTAGTTTATCCAGTGAGCCATGTGATTATTGATTTTGTTTTTTCCCTCTTTTTTTTTTAACTGAAGTACATACTGAGTAAATGACATTTACTCAGAATACATTTTATATGTACAGAAATGTTATTTTTATGCAAAGGTAGTATACTGATCTAATGTAAGGAAGTAGATTTCTTTTCTTTTATATTTTTTGAGCATTCCTAACATCTAAGGTGTAGAATATTTACATCTACTAGTATAATCATATGTCAACTTTAGATTTAGCTATGTTGGAAAGATGCATTCTACTTATTAATTTTTGTGTATTGAAACTTCGTTATCTTATGTGGATTTTGGGCCATATTCACATTCACAGATTGACAGAGATTTTATTTAATTATTTGCTAGAGCTACTGAGCCGTACAGAGGTCTATGTAGAAATACATGTTGAACCGTGGTCACAGTTCCTAACCCTGTCTCATTCATCACTTTCTACTGTGTAGAGTAAAATTGTTGAAAGAAGGTAGTTTTTTGTGCATGTTCCCAAATGAGAGCATATGGTTTTTTGAATATTTATGTCAACAGTGTACATTTGCTTTCACTTGTAGATCTTCAAGAATATGTCAGAGCTTTGAAAAGGCTTCTAAGGACAATTAATTCTCCAAGGATTAATTTCAGATTTTTGGTTAAGTTCTCAGAATCCTTTCTGACTTTATCAATTCAGTCCTATGCATTGTTAATCAATTGTCTCAGAGTTTTCAAAAATTACTCTGTCAAGGAACTTTTCCTGCTGTGTGAACTCTGAGTCAGGGTCAAATCAGAACAAATATTGTAAGCAGAGCCTCTTAGGGAATCTTTTATAAAGACCAAGTGACGCTGACTTTCCTGAGGTGATGTGTAAGCTGAACACAATGGGAGTGGGTACCCTGTAGCTGAGGTGCCCATTAGTTGATACTGTGCTGATACTTGCAGTGTTTATGGCTACAAGAGTACTGACTTCCAAGGTATCTGAGGAACTGTCAAGGGCATATGAGGAACAGAACATGTTTAAATGACACACGTTCTTTAAATTCCAAGGTTTTAAATAAACAATCCTAGGATTATTCTGAGATACTAGTTAACTTCCTGAGTTTGAAACACAAAATTATAGAGAGTGTTTACCAGAGTGGTTATTCAGTAACATGATCCTGCAAAAATATTTATCATCTTCTTTTATAATTTAACAAAATTTTGTAATGTATCCCATTTCTCAGTTTTAAATACAAATTTTATCTCTTCTGTATGATGCCTGCAATGCATGTTATTCACTTTATGGCAATTCATCCCATATGTTCTGTTCTGTAATGAAATCTTTTATAGTAAAGTGAGACACAAGAAGTCATGCACCATTGATACTCCTCAGTTTCCTATTGAAGCACAGATATCAACAGTGCTCTATGGGTGTGGATGTTTCAGTTCTTCACACACAAATGGGTTAGTAGTGCCAAGTAATTGTCTCTATCACCACTTATAGAATGACAATTACTGTTTAAATGACTCCCTATTATGGGAAATGCTTTCTTTTCAATCTGTGAAAATAAAACAGAACTCATATTTTCATGCCAAAGTTGATTTCATTGAAGGGAAATGCAAGCTTTTTTTTTTTTTTTCATAGATGAAGATAACAAGAGAGCACATGCTGAGAGTTGAAAACAACCTCTCTCTATCATGGCTCAGCCTTGGTGGCAAAATATCCATGCTCACCACCATTTGCTGAAGCAGTGTACCGTGCTGATTACTCCACTGTTTCTAACTGGATTAATTTCAATTGTCTTAGGAAATATCTGAATAATTAATTACCAGAACAAAATCCATTTTTTAATGAAGATCCCATACATTTTCATCCTTAAACATAGTAAAGAAAAACTGTTAAAGTTATGAATGTGCAAGCACTAGATACTGATGGAGTTCTCAATAATTCTGGGCAGTAGCTGCTTTATGATATTGGCAAGAGATTAGAATGCTAATGAGAGGGCTTTATAAACACATCTAGCTTTGCTCTTCTCAAATAAAGAACTTATGAACTGTAAAAGTTATTTTATGTATAATGAAAGTAAGTTAATAATTCTTGTATTACTATTGATAAATTGGCATTATTATCTTAAAATAGGAATAAGAGATTTTATGCAGACAACATTTTAATATAAATATAACTGCAGTCAATTTTAAACCAGTAAAATTTAAGCCCAAGTGATGCTAAAAAGCTAAGAGAAAATGAAAACAAACACTGATCATATACAAGATGAAAGAATATGAAATGATTATCACTTTGGAGAAATGATGCTGGAGCATATTATGCAATGTGAAATTCTGTCACTTTGATACATCCTTGATTTGAAGAAATTTAATGTATTTAATGTTCATTTGAATGTGCTATTGGTTCTTTCATTTTGTTTCATTAATGCTCTACTTGAAAGTCTGTACTCTTCAATGTGTTCACCATAGACAGATTGTTATAAGTTACCCTAAAATAATCAATATTATAAGTAAAATTAAATTAGAGATAAAAATTGAATCATTGAATTAATTGACTTGATACTTAAGTGATAAATTTAATGATAAAATTTCACTAACAAAGTTAATGTCAATAATAGATTACAGTAAGCTATGAAATATATGAACTAGGTACAAAGAACAGATAGCATATAAAATGATTATTTCTGACATGGTTGAAATGGAAAATATAAGTAGGCTGGAGGAGGTAAGTCGCAAGTATAACATGTTTCTTTCATGTAAATGGTCTTGATTTGATCTCTCTCTCTCTCTCTCTCTCTCTCTCTCTCTCTCTCTCTCTCT
>NW_022196903.1:6046801-6052052 GCF_008632895.1 Mastomys coucha
TCTCTCTCTCTCACTCACTCTCCCTCTCCTCCTTCCTCCCACTCTCCTCTCTCTCTCTCTCTCTCTCTGTCTCTCTCTCACACATGATAGTGTAACAAAGAAGTGAGTGAAACACTATGTAAGCATTTCACAACTTTGTAGTAGCATTGCCATGTACCTGTGACAATGTAAAGACTCTGTTAAACACAGTGCTGCATCATGAAAAGTGTTGGTTTTACAAGGGAATGAAATGACTCGAACTTAAGATCATGACATAATGCTTCTCCAACATACATGGCAACTTTAGATAAATAATAAAATCTCCCTGTCTCATATTTATTGTTTGTATAATTAATATTTTTGGAATAAGGATTATTTATAACCATTTGAAATATCACAGAAAAGTTAGCACCATGTCATGGATGATAAAACACAGAATATTATTTTGGCATTTGCAATGGCTTCCACTGAAAAGCCCAGATTGAGATGTGCTACTGTGGGTATTAGAGAAAGGATTAAGGACAACTGAAGTGGCCACTTCTAACTTCAAGGTCTTTGGGCTCTTTAGCTGAAGTTTCTACAAGCCCTAACACTTTCAAACTAAAAGACTATAGTGAGAGTTGTTATTAGAATTCAGAGAGTTTGGATCTGAATGTGTTTGTTTCAAGTCATCCTACCTAAGATATTCTTCATAGCAGAAATAATTCCAATGAAAATATCAGAAGAACTCAATAGCAAAGGCGAAGGCAAAGTCAACTCGAAGACAAACTTTAAATACGTTTATTCCTTGGGGGTTTTATTCAATGGGTTTTTAGTCTGCACCCAACTCTATTCTTCTCCTTCCCCAACATAGAATTCAGTTTGTGTTGCCCACCACACTCTTGGAGTAGAGCTGTCTCTGAGGTTGTAATCAACACTACCAGAGGTCAGACTATTAAAGTAAACTGACTTATTACTTCTCAAGAGGTATTAAATTTCAGTATCTCATGAACCATGGGTGGCAATTCTATGATGACACCTCAAGGACGTACAGGTCTTGTGCATCTTATCACAATTGCCTTGAGTACATATGTGCACCTTGCCTGTTGTCTGGAAAATACTGTTTCCTTGAAGTCATCTGCTACTCCAGGTTCTTACAGTCTTTCCAATTTTCTTCCACATAGATACCTGAACCATCAGGTGAGGAGTGTTTGAGAGTGCTGAAAGTATTAATAAGATCTACCAATTTGTCCTATAGTTTCTAGAGTCCCTTATATATTTAACCATGTAATCTCCAAGTAGAAATATATTGAGTTTTTCCTTTTTATTTCTCTCACTTTCATTTTTTTCATCTGTCTACTAACTATAGCTAAAGATTTACATTCTATATTGAGTTGGTGTAGAGAGAATAGGTATCATTGTGTTGTTTGAGATTTTTAGCATTGTATTGTTTGCATTCTGCTCCATGTCACCTGATTTTGAATGAATGATTGTACATTTTTCTTTTTAAGCTAATAAAATTCATTTTAAAATACACAACTCAGTATTGACATTTTTAAGTCATCAAAGTAATTTATAATAGTTACATGCCTCTTAAATATACATGATGTCTTCTGAAGCTAAAAGTAATATGAACTCCACCAGTTTTTAAAATCTTTTTGGAACATTAAACATGATAGAAATAGAAAAAATTCTTTTATGAGGTCCTCTATGAAAGAAAATTGTGACAGTTCCTGATTATACAGAAACTGTTCCATCTCCAAGGGAAAATAAGCAGTGTAATTGTGGCCTCATAGAATTAATTGAATAGTGTTCCTTCTGTTTCTATTTTGTGTAAGAGTTTGAAAAGTATTGGTCTTATCTCTTCTTTGGAACCCATCTGGTCCTGGTCCTTTTTTGGTTGGGAGAATTTTAATGACTGCTTCTGTTTATTTAGGGGTTATGGGACTCTTTAGATGGTTTATCTGATCCTGATCTGAGTTAGATATTTGGTGTCTGTCTAGAAAATTCTCCATTTCATCCAGATTTTCCATTTTTGTTGAATATAGGTTTTTATAGTAGGATCTTATGATTTTTTTTAATTTCCTCAGTTTCTTTTGTTATATCTCCCTTTTTATATATGATTTTGTTAATTTGGATACTGCCTCTGTGCCCTCTGGTTAGTCTGGCTAAGGGTTAATCTATCTTGTTGATTTTCTCAAAGAACAAGCTCCTGGTTTTATTGGTTTTTTTTTTTTGTTTTTTTTTTTGTTTTTTTGTTTTTTTGTTTTTGTTTTTTGTATAGTTCTTTTTGGATTAATTTGGTTGACTTAGCCCCGAGTTTGATTATTTCCTGCCATCTACTCTTCTTGGATGTTTTTGCTTCATTTTGTTCTAGAGCTTTCAAATGTGCTGTTAAGCTGGTAATATATGCTCTCTCCAGTTTCTTTTTGGAGGCACTCAGATCTGAGTTTTCCTCTTAGCGCTGCTTTCATTGTGCCCCATAGTGTGGGTATGTTGTGCCTTCCTTTTCATTAAATTCTAAAAAGGCTTTAGTTTCTTTATTTCTTCCTTGACCAACTTATCATTGAGTAGGGCAGAGTTCAGCTTCCATATGTAGGTGGGCTTTCTGTTGTGTTTGTTGCTTTTGAAGACCAGCGTTAGTCCCTGATGATCTGATAAGATGCATGAGATTATTTCTATCTTCTAGTATCTGTTGAGGCCTGTTTTGTGATTGATTATATGGTCATTTTAGGAGAAGGAACCATGAGGTACTGAGAAGAAGGTATATTCTTTTGTTTTAGGATGAAATGTTCTATAGATTTCTATTATTTTCAATGTGTCTTTGTTTAGTTTGTGTTCCCATGATCTGACCATTACTGAGAGTGAGGTGTTGAAGTCTTCCACTATTGTGTGAAATGCAATGTGTACTTTAAGCATTAGTAAAGTTTCTTTTATGAATGTGGGTGCCCTTGTGTTTGGAGCATAGAGCTTCAGAATTGAAAGTTCTTATTGGTAGACTTTTTCTTTGATGAGTATGAAGTGTCCTTCCTTATCCTTTTTGATAACTTTTGGTTGAAAGTTGATTTTTTTTTTTTATGATATTAGAATGGTTACATTAGTTTGTTTCTTGGGACCATTTGCTTGGAAAATTGTTTTCCAGCCTTTTACTCTGAGGTAGTGTCTGTCTTTGACGCTGAGGTACATTTTGTGATGCAGCAAAATGCTGGAGTCCTGTTTAGGTATCCAGTCTGTTAGTCTATGTCTTTTTACTGGGGAATTGAGTTCATTGATGTTAAGAGATATTAAGGAATGGTGACTGTTGCTTCCCGTTATTTTTGATGTTATTTTTATTTTTGTATGTTTACCTTATTTTGAGTTTATTGAAGAAAGATTACTTTCTTGCTTTTCCTAAGGTGTAGTTTCCCTCCTTATGTTGGAGTTTTCCATCTAGTATCCCTTGTAGTGCTGGATTTGTGGAAAGATATTGTATAAACTTGTTTTTGTTATGAAGTATCTTACTTTCTCCATCTTTGATAATTGAGAGTTTTGCTGGGAATAGTAGCCTGGGTATCTAGGGCTTGCTATGGTGGGAGAACCATGTTCTGATGATGCCAAGTAGTCTTGGTTTCCATTGCTTATGTTCTTACCCTTGCCTCTTGCCATCTGATTATCTCTGGTGTTAGCTGGTCTTGCTGTATCTGACTGTGGGTTGTCCCTACTGCAAGCCTGTGTGTCAGTACTTCTGGGAGACCAGTTCTTTCCAGGAGGAATTTGGGTATGGAGAGCTGTGGCATAGGGTCAGCTCCAGGGTGTAGATGAAAACCTGAAGGATTCTGTCCATTGCTGTTCCTTGGTTCCCATGTCCTGATGGCTCTGGGTGGGTCCCTCTTGGGCAAGGAATTTGGGCAGAAGCGGTGTTCATACCTATGCTCACAGCTGTGTTGGTACTCCTGTGTGACCTGCTCTCTCCTGGGGGTATTTGGATGTGGAGCACTGTGGCACAGGATCAGCTCCTGGTGCAGATGCAAACCAGAAGGAAGTTTCTGACCTGGATCTTGCCATGGAGATCTTGAGGCATAGTGGCTATGAATCCCAGGAAACTAATTGTACAGTTTTCATGCAATAATTTTCTTTTCTTAATTTGGCTGAACATACCTTGATTTTGTTTATAACTTTAAAGAACCACATTTACAGTTCATTGGTTTTGTATAGGGTTTGGTTTTGCTTTGTTTTAGTTCTTTATCATTAATTTTTTAACTGATTTTATTTATTTCTCCCTGTTTAGTACTTTGAGTGTTGACTTTTTTTCTTGCTTTCTTGTAGCTTAATATGCATCATTAAGTTATTTGAAATCTCTCTTTTTTATATGCATGCACTTAGAGATATAAAGTTTTTGTCAAAGATTATATTCATCATATAGAATTGTTTTGGGTATGTTCTGCCTTCGTTTTCATTTAATTATGAAAGATGTTTAATTCTTTACCATGAAACTGAAAGCACACAGAGAAAACACACACAAACACACACACACACACAAGAAAAAAATAAAAAGTGCAGACGTATTTCACTAATAAAGTAAGATGTGCAGTCTAATAACAAACTTATAAACTGAACTCAGTATCACAGAAACAAGATCATCTATCCAAAAGCCCAGTTGAGTTTATTTCAGTGAGGCAGAAATGGTTTCACATATGTAAAGTTTTTCTCAAGTTTATTAAAAGAGAATCACATGATTATTGAAATGCATATAGAAAAATAACTGATAAAAATTCAGTTTTTTCATGATAACAACCATGGAGCTGTTAGAGACAGAAACAACATACCTCAGTGCAATAAAAGGCATATATGAAAATCCTAC
Source organism: Mastomys coucha (assembly GCF_008632895.1). Lineage (NCBI taxonomy): Eukaryota > Metazoa > Chordata > Mammalia > Rodentia > Muridae > Mastomys > Mastomys coucha. Next base: position 6,051,600 of record NW_022196903.1, read on the forward strand.
AATTAACATCAAACTAAATGAGTGAAAAAAAAAACATTTGAAGTAGGATATTTAAAAAGGCAAAGAATCCATATTTTCAATTTATATTCAATAATGTTTGAAGTCGGGTAAAATAATGAAGAAACAGCATGAAGCAAAATGGATACATATAGGAAAAGAAAAAATAAATCTCTCCTTGTTTGTAGATAACATATACATAAAAAGACACTAAAGATTCTGTCAAAAAATTCTTAGAAGTAACACTAAGTTCATCAATGGATTAGGATATAAAGTTAACACAGAATCAGAAGTCTTTTTAATATAACAATGAAAAACATACAAAAAAGAAAATCAGAGAAACAATCTTATTCACAATATTCTCTATCTATCTATCTATCTATCATTTATACACTAAATATATATAGTACTATATTACAATAAAATATTTAATATATATTGCAAGAAAAATCTTTT
>NW_022196903.1:6056966-6064258 GCF_008632895.1 Mastomys coucha
GGGAGTCGTGGGGCCTGTGGCTCCCGGCTGGCTGTTCAGGTCTCAGAAACTCACCCGAGAGAAAAATCAAGAAAAATCTTAAGACACCAAGAAAGGAAACTGAGAAATACAAACAGTTGTAGATAGGAAGATATTCCATATTCATGAATAAAACATAAATCTTATGAAAATGGTCATCTTACCAAAAGCAATTTGCAAATTGAATGCAATTCCAATCAAAAGTCCAACATAATCATTTACATATATAGGGAAAAACCCAAAAATTAATAAGAAGTTTGAAAATATATAAAATACTGAATAGATGGACAACTTCAGAAAGTATCACCATACCTGATTCAAATTATACTATATAGCCATAAGTATATTTGTATAACAAATTGGCAGTAGTAAAGTATTTTCTAAAGTTTATGACCTAAATAATTTTAGGAAGTTGAGCAGGTGTTCACTACTAAGCGTGATTGTCTTCGTGTTAAGTGGGCCTTAAATCTAATTAGGCAGCTTTTGGTTACCACTGACATCTAAGTGCCACTAATCGCACCTTTATCATATCTGATCAGGCAGGTCATTGTAATGGTTCATATGTTTTGAAGCTGGGTAGAATAGTTTAATTGCTTCTTGCCTTTGGCAGTTTCCATAGTATTTTCTGGAACCATGAAGCTAGATACAGGAGAGAAACTTTCAGGTAGCATCTTGCATGAACTACAGAGTTCTGAATCCTAAGTATTTGTTGTCTTCATAAATAGAGCCCATGCTCACACATGTTAAACAATAAAGAGAGTCATTGAGAGTCTATCTTATTTTCAGAGGCACTTGCTTTCTTGACTAACTGTGGAGATTGGAGTAAGAATGGCCCTCATAGCTCATATTTGAATACTTCACCCTTAGTTCATGGAACTGTTTAGACAAGACTATATATTAACCATGTTGGAAGAGTTATCATTCAGGGAAGATACTAAGGTTTTTAAAGAATACTGTAATTTACAGTTCTCTTGCCTTTTCTCTGCAGAAGAATATTAATCCAGCCACATGGCTGCTCTGGCAAGGGATCACATCCAAAGATCATCTAGGTTTATATGATCTGGCCAGAATGTAGGCATGTCCTAGATTCCATTATGATCTGGCTGAAACACAGATATGCCCTTAGTACATACTTGTAACCTTTAACAATGAAGGTACAGGTTCATGGTAGATGGAAGGAGCCATGTTTGAAAGTGACACCTAATTGCAGTAATGAGTCAGACAAATATTTGAGAGCATTAGTCTAGATAGGATATGCCCAACTCACACAAGAACAGCACAGGAAATAGGGGCTGCTTAAGAGCAGCAAGAGGGGGTGGAGTGTATGGTAGTTTTATTGGAAAAGTTTTACAGGGACTCTTTGCAGGGAGAACAAGCTAGACACAAAGAGAGACTGAGCCTGAGAATGAAGGAGCTAGAAGATGTGAACATATTGCCAATGTTAATACAGGTCAGGCAGAGCAATTCAGCCACAAGTCAAGAGAAACCAGATTGAATCAGTTACCTCTGAAGAGTAGATTTTGTGATAGCTATAAGCTTCCAGGCCTAAGGCTAAGGATAGAACAGAGAAAGAACCACTTTGGACTCAGCACAAGCCATATATTTGAACAGCTTCAGTATGGCTCTCAGCTCATCTCTTGAACTGAGGAAATAAAAGCAACATTTACATTTTTTTTCCTGTGAATTTGGATAATGATCTGAGGTCTCAGCTGTACCTTTGTTCTTCATTAATGGACTATAAATCCCTGAAACTATAAACTGAACCAAACAATTTCTTTTATAATGTAATTTAATCGTGATGTTTTATAAGAATAATAGAAAAATAACTAATATACAAACTACTTAAAATAAAGCTTATATGCTTTGAATTATGTTTTTATAGTCTATGGTTCTTATGAGGAATTGTCAGCCTAAGTTTATATAATTTTGGATAAATAAAAAATAGTATAATTCATTGAGGTATTATTAAAGTACTTTGATCCCTATTTCACCTGAATTTATCTTTTTCCTTTCCCCTTAGTTGGAACAAACTCCTGTTTTGCAGTTTTCTACTTCATATAACCTGTATGTTGCTATTTCCCCTCAAACCAAATTTCTTACCATGCCTGTGTACTTTTGTATTTTCCTGAGTAAGGTAACCAAAATCTAGAGGACAAATGCTACATGTTCTCTCCTATTCATAGTTTCTAGTTCCACATCTGCCAAGGAACAACCTCAGCAGGGTTCTGGGGAGGGGTTCTGAGAGAAGAGGTGTCTGGGAGCAGTGAAAACAAATGACTGGAAGTCAAATCATGGGTCTAAGCTGGTGGCCTGTGTTCTGCTAAGATGGCTTTCCAGACTGCACTCTCTGTCTCTGTCTCTGTCTCTGTCTCTGTCTCTCTCTCGAGCTCACTCTCTCTCTCTGTCTCTCTGTCTCTCTGTCTCTGTCTCTGTCTCTGTCTCTCTCTCTCTCTCTCTCTCTCTCTCTCTCTCTCTCTCTCTCTCTCTCTGTTCTGCTCAGCTCTAAAGAGCTTTTTCTTGCCATTCTAAAAACTCTCTTGTTGAAACAGCTCTCTCTACTAGTAAAAGTTCTAAAAGCTATGTGGATAGCTGATGGATTTTCTGACCAAACACAGAATAGCTGGTATAAAAAATTATTGGATCTTCAGACCAAGTCAGAAATCCTGTTAAGAAAAAATGATTGAAGAGCTGATTTTGCTCTCCAGAGATCTCTGGACAGCTCAGCTCTTGCTAGAGAAAATTCTAAAGAACTGTTATCTGCTTTCTGCTAGCTCATCTCATGTAGACCAAAAGGCCATTTTTATTTACATTTCAATTTAGTTATTTATTCCAGGTTCACTTTTTGATTATCCTAGAAATCATATCCTGTGACCTCCAGCCATTTGGTTCTTAAGAAATTGCAAGCACAGTTTCTTTCAACATTGCAACAGAATTCAGAGAGCTTATTGCCTCTGTTTCACATAGATACAAACTAGCTGGTTGGGACACAGGTTCTAACACATCTAAGCCTAACCTGGCTGTGTCCCAGGTGGACTTTGAACTCAGGAATCTGTCTGTGTTGTATCTTTCTGACAAGATGTCCCATTAATGCCGATGGCTTTGTTCCTTTAGGTTCAGAAAAACCCCTCATAATTCATTTTGCACCCTTATGTTTTTACATAGTTGAAAAATTATATATTTTCAAATGCATGTCTCTAGAGTTCTTTCCCATAGCAGTAAGGACTGTCCTAAAGGCTTCAGTGTTTACCATTTTGCTTAGATAATAGCCACATGTTTGAGTCATATTGTTTCAGATTATCATAGTCATTAATAGTAAAAGAGTGGACGTTCCTTGGAGGAATGTGAAATATGTACATTATTACAAAAACAAGCCTTATGCCCACAGCAGCCATTGATAGCACACCAGGGCCTTGTTGTATGGGCAGGAACTATATCACTCTGTCTCCACAAAAGCCATGCCAGGATCTACACACATCCTCAGATGGATTTATTGCCACCATTGTGATAATTTAGCTTCATCTTTAGAATAAGTCTTGTGGGGTCTAGTTAAAGGTTAGTTTATAAGACTAGCCAACTAAGTTGATATTTTATAGATTGTATTCTATGAAATGACTAATGTTCATTTAAACATTATGTTTAATGTTCAAGCAAAGATTTAAAAACTGAAATATCCTGCAGTAGTGAACCCATATTTCCTATACTATATGATGCTGTTCTGTTCTGTAATATGTTTACAGAACTACCTCTTAGCTTGTGAGCTGCAATTTGCATTTTTCAAACATGGAAACACCATCATGTAAGTTATAGAAACATCTAGATTAAAAGTCATTGTTGGGAAGTTATCACAATGAAAAGTAGACTAAAATGAGAAGAGATGAATTCAGGACTAACTTAAGCCAAGTGACAGAAGAAATAGCCCTTTTGTCTCAAATTAATTTTAAAATATTTTGAAATGAAGCCTACATTAAATCTGTAAATAAGTGATTTGGAAATCATTTCCTAATGGAAGAGACTAGTTCTATTAAGCTCTGAATTTAAGTCTTTCTGAAGAATAAAAATAACCCAGCTATCTGTGCAACCTAAGGAAAAAATTTTGACCATCATTAATGACATACTTACATCTGCTATGTTTGTGAAGGAGAAAGAAGCAGGAAAGAGCAAGAATGGGTGGGTCTGGCTGACAATGATTAAGTAAAGTGCCAGCATAACAGAGGTGATGGAGTATGACCACAGTGAGTCACTATGCCTGAACAGAATTTTCTATTATTGGAGGGGACCGTGTACATGTGGACATGGATGAGTGCTGACTGCCTTTGAGAAGAATGAGAGCAAAACTCACAAGATTCTTCGAGCAACTGTGTGCCAAGGAAATGATTAGTGGCTTCCCTCATAGGAGAACACAAAAACTAGGCTTCACTTGAGAGATGAATAATGCCGAAAAGGGGCAATTATTAGCAACCATTATCCACTAACCTAGATCTCACTGTTTGATTTTTGCATTAAGATTTCTGTGGAGGAAAGTTCTGTTTGAGCTTTCTTTTCTTTTGGGTGCAGGTTTTATGAGCCTGATAGCAGTGAGCTCAAATAATGCTGGGAGAAGTGTGGGTGTCTCCCTTAATCTTATATGACACATTATTTTATTACGGTTTCATCCACTTTACTCTAGGTGTGTGATACAGTAGCTCTTTCTTCATATGTCACATATGTCCTGCCTTTGTTACACTTGACAGACTGGGTGTCCTAGCGTCCCAGCTTTCAGGATTCTAGGAACAAAGCAGTAAAAGTGAACGGCATCGCCCACACAAGGGACTGAAACTCATCCAGCACCTGAAAATTAGAACATAAGTCTGTGTCTCCGAATCAAGTAGGCATGTATTTCCCCATCATCCTCTCCTACTCAGTGATGAGGAGGCAAGTATCAGAGCAGAGTGTCTGGGAGGGCTGGCGGGTTCCTGAAGGCAATGTTGTGGTTCAGTCAGCTCTGTTTGCCTACAAGCCTGCAGGCCTGCACAAAGTTGCCTTTTGGCTTTCTAATATGTGTTTTCCTATCTATTTCATTGCAATAAGTGCTTGGTTCTCATATTTTTTAGTTAGGAAAAAAATAAAATGAGGAAAAATTGTCTGCCTGCTTGTTTGCATTCTATGATTAAACAAAAGAAACAAAGGAATCATATCATGAGCATATTGGGCTATGTAGGAGTGCGATTGAGTTGACCTTTGTTAGTTTAGGTACCAATGGTCACCTATCACAGTGTTGTCTTGGATACCAAACAGCCTAGCCACAACTGGACTAATAGAGACATTGAGAACAAAATTCAGAAGTTGGGGTTTGACAGATGGGTGCTCATGGAAGAGGTAAGAATATTAGAAATCATAATTTTGGAAATACTTAGGGTACAAAGCTGTTTCTCTTTTCCTTCCTCTCTCCCTTTCTCCTTCTCTCTCTCTCTCTCTCTTCTTTTCTTCCCTCCCTCCCTCTTCCTCTCCCTCCCTCCCCCTCTCCTTCCTTCCCTTTCTCCTTCCTCTTTGTCTTTTATCTACCCTGTTCAATCTCTGTCTCCTCTCTCAACCATTTGAAGCAACCAATGAGCATGTTTCTGAAGTTGACTTTTGAGAGCTTCTAATAAATTTGGCTGTAGAAATGACGACTGCAGAGACAATGGACCTCGTTTCACCCATGATGATCAACATGGAAACAACAGCAATTGCAGCAGGAGAGGACACAGTTTTTCTTTTGGGAAGAAAAAGAATTACCACCAATTTTACTCATTAATCGTGCAAATGTCTCATTTAGGTGTTTGAACAAAGCTACAGAGGGATTCCCAATCAGGTGTGACAGATAGCATCTCCATAAAACAAGCAACTAAACCAAAGCCCGGTGAAGATAGTCACATGTGCAATGCCTCACTAATGGACTAACAGACATGCATATTGATAATTTTTATGAGACATTTATTACCAATGACCTCATAAATGAACTTAATGTAAAAATACACAGAAATTATTATAAAGGGAAATGACAGATTTTATAGATTACTTATGGGGAAATATCTGAAATATCACAGCTTGTTATTTACTGATTGAGAGTGCTGATCAAAACGTAAAATCATTTTATTTTTTTATTTATTTTTGAGAAAGATTGACTTGGAGGTTTTTAAAGGTATCTTTAAAATCAGCCTAAATCATAGCAATAGGGAAATCTGTCCCTGTAAACAAATGAAAAATTTAAGTTACCCACACAGTAGCTCACTCCTACTTGTAACTTCAGGTCTTGGATCTTTGTCCTCCATGGGGACCAGCCATAAACATTGTTTACAGACATAAACACAGTAAAAGCTATAGCCATACACATAAAATAAATGTAGATACATTTCAATATTTTTAAATTATGATATTATATAAAAGAATTAGTTGTCTTAAAAAAAGGAAGCAGAACAGGTGCTGGTTTTCGTCTCTCTGTGTGTTTGTGTGTGTGTCTCTGTGTGGGTCTGTTTGTGACTGTGAGTGTCTGTGTTTACCTGTATGTTTTCTGTATGTCTCTCTCTGCATCTGTGTGTGTTTCTCTCTGTGTGTGAGATTACACTAAAATTAGATTAACATCAGAGGAAACAGTTTATCAAAATAAAAGCCATATTGTTTTTACTGTTTTCCCTTGTCACTGTATTTTCATAAAATTGTATACAATTTCCCTATTAGAGCTAGTCAATAATTAGTGGAAATTATTATTATTACTTTATCATCTCATTTTTAAAATTTTTTCTTTAATCTGTTTTTTATAGCCCAGTCATAATCCCCCTTCTGGTCTGCCCACTAACAGTTTCTCATTTCTCCTCCCTGATCTCCAAGAGGATGTCCCTATTGCCCCTTCCCCTGACACCACTATACCTCCCCACTCCCTTGGGCCTTAAGTCTCACAAGGGTTAGGTGCATCTTCTCTCACTGAGGTCAGACCAGTCAGTCTGCAGCCCTGTATATGTTGTGGGCCTCATATCAGCAAGTGTATGCTTCCTGGTTGGTGGTTCAGTTTCTGGGAGATCTTGGGTATCCAGGTGAGTTGAGACTGTTGGTCTTCCTGTGGGGTTGTCCTTCTCCACAACTTCTTCCAACCTTTCCCTAATTTAACCACAGGGGTCCCTGACTTTTGCATCTGACTCTTTGAGCTTCTCTGTCTCTGTCTCTGTCTCTCTGTCTCTCTGTCTCTGTCTGTCTCTGTCTCTCTCTCTGTCTCTCTCTCTGTCTGTCTCTGTCTCTGTCTCTCTCTGTCTCTCTGTCTC
>NW_022196903.1:6064268-6079670 GCF_008632895.1 Mastomys coucha
CTCTCTCTCTCTCTCTCTCTCTCTCTCTCTCTCTCCCTGCCCCATTCTTTCTGTTCTCTGTGTCCCTACCTGTGTCTCCCAGCCTGGTAGTTGAAGTCCTACCAACTTATATTTTCCCCAGTTATTAGCTATAGCCACATTTATTTAACCAATAGCTTTATGTTGAGGAGCAAAGTTTTAAAAACATCATTTGTTTATATGAACAACTGCTTGTTGAACTGCAACCTGATCTTGTGGGCCTGTATTTAACATTTAAATATGTAGCAGCACCAGACCAATCTCTACCATTCATAATTTCACTAAACACAAAGCACACAGATATTTATTTAGAAAGTAGATGCTGTTGATATTTTATGATTTCTGGAAACAATGTTGCTATGAGATGAACATTTGACACTAGTGGATTCCCTCAAACTTTAATGTTCTACTGAGCTATTATTATTACCATGGCTTTCATAATCCAGACACTTCATAATGTTTCTTTGTTGAGAGGAGAAAAGCGAATTTCGATTTTATTATGGAATTTGTAAACATAAACTGAATAAGTCATTAATACAGACTTAAACTGCCAGTGCGTATAACTGATATTGCTTCTTAAGTCCAGGTCCCAAAGTTTACATAAAACACTTTTATTTTTTTCCTTGCAGATGATAAATGTCTAGTATATAGTTTTAATTAAATGAGTAAATTTTAAGTACTTAAGTCATAGACTTCACAGAAGTATGAAAATACTTAAATATCTTGTTTACATGTATGCATATATAATCATAATCACAAAAACATATATATTATTCACATATGTGCATATATATGTTAATCCAAGTTTTATAATTAATACATATATACCAGAATTATGTATCTATATCATCAATACCTATATATAAAACATTTTAGATATGTCTGGTCACATACAAGATTATCCATTTATCTGCTTTGTCTACCCCCTTTTCCCTTAAAGATGAAAAACTCAAAACTGAAGGGTCTTTAAGAAAATAATCAGCTCAGTTTTGACTTTTCTCATTCATTTTATGGCTTCAACTTGATCCTCTTAGCCAAAGCAAAGAATATCTGCATTGGAATAACTTAATAATTAAATAAATTGCAATGCATGCAATCTATACAATAAGTCATGCTTTAAAGTCTCTGGTGCCCTTTCAATTCTCTGCATGACATTCCTGTCTAAAAGGCACTAATAGAGACATTCTGATCTTGAAAAGAAAAGTGAGGAAAATCAACATCTAAAACTCAGAAAAGTCCTGGGTAGTAAAAGGTCTTTGTTCTGCAGAGCGTTCTCCCACAGAGGAACAGAATTTTCTTTTAGCTTTTACATTTGACTCCTAGCTCTGAAATATAATAATCAAAGCCCTTTGCTACCTATGTTGAATCTCTTGTACGTAAAATCTTTTTATTTAGCAAGAAATGGAATTCTTACTTCCAAATAATTTTGTGAAAGCTTGAACATTTGCCAGTTAAAAATATCTTTTTTTTTTATCATGTTACAGAAACTGCTTGGTAGGCCACTGGGATAATTAGAGAAGAGCAGAGGATGTTTAATGAGTTTTTCAGGGTGCAGATGAGAGTGTATCATGTACAATCCTGTGCTGCTGATAATTTTATCCTTCATTCTTTGGATGGCATGATATCCTGGTGATGGAATGCTTAAATTAGAGATCCAAGAAAATTCAGTCATCCAGACAATAATAGCTTTCTCAGATATATTCTTAAGGAGAGGTGGGTTTTCACCCCTCTTTTGGCTGCTCAGGGCCTGATATTCTTCCTCATCTACAGATCAATATAAATGAACCAGTAGCTCATCTCTAAAGAAAATGTCTTTTGCCTTTTCAAAGAATGGAAATGGCAGAGTCTTATAATTAAATGAAAACAACACAATAAGGGATGGCCTTGTCTATATTCATTATGTACCTTGGTAATCTGTCCAGCTTTTGGGAGCAAGGAGGCAGCAACTTCAAAGCAGATCACTTAGGCTAGATCTTTCATCTGAAGATCATTAAAAATCTCAGCACACATATTTTCCAAGGGAATGTGTTGAACAGGATCTGTGGGGGAAATGCTGAGTTAGAAACAAACAACAGAGAAGAAGTAGAAGATAGAAGATATTTTGTCTTTCATTGTTATGATGAAAAGGAGATGAAGACTTCTTGGATTGTGGTAGACCCAGACAACATACTACCACACCAAAGGTGTTCTGCCCTAGAGCCTGTACTCTGAAAGATTTTAATTATTTCAGAAGGGTAGGAAGGACTAATTTGGGAGGGTTGAAATTCATGTGTGTGGCTCATCCTTTGTAACTCTTTAAAGACTATCTGATTGAAAAACAACAGCCTAAATAACATGGTAGCATTATTATCACCAGGTTTTCATAGCCCCAACAAGTATAGACTTATGCATTATTCTATGGTAGGTGCTGGATCCCTTAGACAATTGGTCATCAAATGGTGACCCATAGGTTAAATCTGTCAAATAGTTTCTGGTAAATGAAGTTCGATTGGAACAAAGCTTATTCATTATCATTTCTTAAATGTGTGTCATAATACAAAGCATTCCTACTTTCCTAGCTGAAGATACTGCATGAGAGCAGGTCTGAGTAGCTGAGACTCAGACATTATGGCTTACAAAACTTACAAGACTCAATATTTGATGGCTTACTGAAAATGTCTGCAGATGAATAGCTTGGTGGCTATAGTAGGCCAGTTTTCTCTATTGTATCTGGAAAACCAGAAGCAATTTTATCACAGCGAGACTATAATATATAAAAGACAAATCATGGAGATAGACACTTCACACAGAAAAATATGGTATGAGTCACTTAACTTACTAATATCTCACATATCTCCTAGATTTATTTAAATTTGAACTTTCCCTTTACAGTTTGTCAAGAAATGCCTTCCTTCATGGCAAGCTAAAAATAAAATGAATGTGACCTATATGCTTAACTATGGTTACTCTCAAAGAATAAATGATCATTTTGTTAAGTCATTTATTTCTATTCCATGGCATCCAGACATATAGGAGAAAGAACAAAGGGAAACCTCAACATAGTCACCAAGAATATGATTTGCACATTAGAAAAGCCACAAACGTGTGTGTGTGTGTGTGTGTGTGCGTGTGCGCACGCGTGTGTGGTGTACATATAAATGTATGTATATGAAGGCCCCAGTTCAATAACATGAAATTCAGCCACATGAAAGATATTATTTTTAAAATAAGGTGGAGAGGGTCAGTAGAAGATATCTGACATAGTATCATACCAAAGTTCAATAGTCTGTTCAGCTAGACTCACTGGGTAAATAATCTGTACTTTACACCCTGATCTGGGGTTGCCAGTGGAGGCTACTACATCAGCTAATTTTGGAGGGCCCTGTGGAGCTGAACTCCACTCCTCATATTTGTAGGCACTTAACTGACTAAACCATGTACTGGTCCTACAAAAATCCTTGTACCCTGGACTACAAAAGTTGACCAAATTTGAACAGCACCCAGGGGATAGAAACTGTTATTGTTATTTTGTTAAATAGTCATGTTATTAAATTGCCTTCATATATTTATGGTTATTTTCATAGGCCATGGTATTCTCAGTCTTGGTCAGAGAATCTTATTTTTGCACTGGACAGCAGAGGACAGCAATCCAGAACACTTCTTATCATCATGTCCTCTGGATAGGAAGTGACTATTGGACCCATGAACTCATAGTAGCCATAGTTACTTGCAGAACACCTGTGTAAGATCATTCCTGCTAAAATTCCACTGAGAGAGGGGTAGATGGCCATACTGGCTAACTCTTGGCAGCTGATAGTTGCTACAGTAGGGAGAGTTCACCTCTCTGAAGAATTTGGATATGAATAGGGTTTTACTGCTCCAGAGCATTGGCTCACACCCATGCACATATCTGCCATACTAAGCAGACTTAGTGTGTTACGGGAATAAAATAGACACTACATTGGTAAAGCAATTGGTTGAGGGGTGTCGATAGAGGGAGCATAGATATTATGTTATGTCATTGTATACCTATTTAAAATCCTCAAGAATAAAGAAAAAAATAAAAGATCCTTATAGTATGTCAAAGATTATTTTTATGTTTATTGAAGCTACAATTTTACACTGTTTTTGAATGTATACCAACAGAATATATGTATACATATATTCAAAAGTAATTATATATGTAATATATAATATATGAATATTATATATGTTGTATATAATACATACACAATATTTTTTCTTTTTGGTTATTATTTTTAAGTTCTCATTCCAGATAGTATTGAAAATGGCAGGAAGTCTCTGGTTGTTCCTTGAAGATAGTTCTACCTAAACTACAATCCTATTTCAGTGAAGAAAGCATGATATCCATAGACATCTATCCTCTGGTCTTTCTGATAAGTGAAAATATTTGCCCAATTGTATTTGTAGCTCAGTTGTTAAAGACAAGACTGATAAACAAAATGTAAGATAATTTTAAATAATTTTTTTCTACTGTGTGATTTTCCTAGTTTTTCTTCTCTATACTTCAAATTGGTAAGTGTGTTTTATTTCCATTTTTTTACATTCTTCTTTCTGACATGAAAACCATAATCATGTCACAATGTTAAGAAAGAATATGTTATTTTCTTTCTTTCTCTTTCTTTCTTTCTTTTTTCTTTCTTTCTTTCTTTGTTTGTTTCTTTCTTTCTCTCTTTCTTTTTGGAAGAAAACCTTTATCAGAATCTTCTATTGTTTGCCCATGGTATCCTTGGTAAACTATGAAGAAACCAGAAAATAAGGGCCTTTCCCTTCAAAATTTTATTGTTCTTTAATGTTAAAAACAAAATACTAATCTTATCTGTCTATATTGATTTGACTACTCTGAAAGTCCCTTGAGATAAAGGTTATTGTGTGACATTATTCAAAGGAAGGCATATGCAAATGTCTACTAAATCTATATAAGGACACCAAGGCAGACCAAAGGAGAGGTGCCATCAAAGTTTCTATTGGTGACCCAAAGATTTTTCTTAGGGTTACTTACAGGAATATTAGTACGGAGTTAATTTCCAGAACAGATATTATTCCAGGCAGCTGATCACAAACCCAGTGCACCCCAGCATGGATGGGAGCTCATGAAGCTGGACATATGGGGTGCTCTGGACAGCCTGTAGGCAGCTGAACAGCTTGGAAAGAGCACTTTCCAGGTAACTCAGCCTCTCTCTCATGCAGTTTTGCCCATCTCTGCTTCTTTCAGGTACCTCAGGTGGTCTGATCATCTGCTCAGCAGCTCACCTTGTCTGAGAGTGTCTCTCAGCAGTCCTTAATTTATATCTTCCTGTAGAAGGAGGAGCCTAATGCATCTGATTAGTCTCAGGGGCTTCCAAAAGCCTTTGGAGAGTTTGTTTCCCAAATTCAATTAGTCTCCCTGCAGGTAATGTTTCACCTTCCCTTAGAACATCCTGTTCTATCACTTCTCCTTAGAGTATCCTAATTTCATTTCTCTTTTAACACCTTGCAACTTGTAAGCTTCTCTCCAAATTGGAGGTTTATCTTGGAGGAATTTGCTGTGCAACTAAAATCTCCCACAGAAACAATCAGCATTTGTAGAGACTGCTTGTTTATTTAATGAAGCTGCTCTTTATAAAAGCTGATTGATTATATTAAAGTATTAAATGAGCTAAGTACAATGCATTGTCCAGGAAGTCAGGGAACCTGAGATAGTTCCTGCATAAAAAGCCAATGCCATACCTTAACTTTGGGGAACTCTCACTGTCTGTGTGGTTCATTGCCTCTTTCTGGGTTAAACATTGAAAGCAGAAATAATGTTATATAGTACAGCTTTAATTATAATTTCTTTTCCCATTTTGATACAAAGACCCTTCCCATTTCCCTTCATCACTAGCTTTGATCACTGTTCTCTACTTATGCTGAAAGTAGGTCTACATGGTGTACACACGTTTTATTTCTACTATTTTGCAAATGAAAAGTTAGCATATTGGAGTTTTAGTTCCTGGGAGCTCTGAGGGTACTAGTTAGTTCATATTGTTGTAAGCAGAAGGGGGTGGGATGGTGAGCAGGGGGAGAGGGGAGGGATCAGGGGATTGTTTTAGTTTTTGTCTTTTTTATTTTATTTTATTTTATTTTATTATTTTTTCTTTTTCTTTTTTTGGAGGGGAACCTGAGATAGGAGATATTGTAAATAAAGAAAACATCTAATAAAAAAAAGTAAAAAAAAAGTTAGCATGAGAGTATTTTTTGCCATTGTTGTAAAATCTAAAGGAGGAAAGAAATGTGTTGAAATGCTGAAAGTTTTCTCACTTTATTTGATAGTCTGATTTGCATGGGTATGTTCTTGAACTTAGCTGTACATTGAGAGTAATGGGATAATTATTCATTGCTTCAAAAATTAATATTAATATTTTCATTAATTCTTTAGAATTTCAGAAATGTATTTAAATCACATTTATCTGTTTCCCCCAACTCCTTGTAAATTCTTTAATACCTATTTACCTAACAAATTTCTCCTTGTCCTTGTCTATTTCTCTGTATTGTCTCTCTGTCTTTGTCTCTGCCTGTCCCCCCGATCCCTTTCTCTCTCTCATTTGTGTGTGTCCCCCTTTTCACCATTGGGTCCGGTTATCTTGCTACTTCTGCACAGAGCCTTCCCTGGAGTGTGATCCTTATAACATGTGTCACACTATTGAAAGAAACTGAATTTCCTTTTTCCAGAAGCCAGTAACTTCCCAGGTAGAGGTAAGATTTCAGGACACCTCCCCTTCTCCATGCAGAATTTTGTCAGACTGAATTTTTTTTCAAGTACTGTGCAAATTATCACAATTGCTGTAAGTTCATATATACATCTGCCCTGTGGACTTTGTAAACACCATTTTCTACCTCCTTTAGGCCCTTCTTCCTATAGATCTTTGAGTCTTGAGTATAGGAGTTTTATATAGATTTCTCATTTATGTCTGAGCACTCTGCATATTGACCATCTGTGAGTCTCTGAGTTTATAATTGTCATGATCCTGACAACACAGTTTGAGCATTTCTTCTTCCTTATCCATAAGTACAATACTACAGGAATGTATACTTTGTGTTAATTAACCTTTGTTTCAAGAATCAGAATGTTCAAGAGAAAAGTACACTTGTTACTTTTCTGTTAACTCCTCTCACCATTCTGTAACTTCACCATGAAATTTTTTCTCTCATATGTTGCTTACTTGAGTTATTCTGACTATAAAACTTCCTATTGCAACTGAATATTTTGGTCATACCTATTTGACCACTGCCTACTTATCCTATGACAGGGCAAACCATTCTTCCAGTGAAAGATAGGTGATTGAACTGAGATTCAGGGAAATTATAGGCTAAATTGGGAAAATGTAGATTGTATTACAATAGCAAGGTTATAGTATATAGGACTTCAATTACATAATAATAATGATAATAATAATAACAAATATGACAAAAGATAAAAATATAAAAAGACTATCCAAAATAAATAACTATACCACCTCATTTTCACCATATTTGAACATCTTATCTCTCAATAACCTGCCATGTGTCCTATGTGATTGAAGATTGTCTTTTACTGTGAAGAGACACTATGACCAAGGCGACTTTCATAAAGAATTTATTTAATATGGAGCCTTCTTACAGTTTCAGAGATTTAGTCCAGTAGCATCATGATGAACAGCATGGCAGCATGCAGGTGGGCACTGGAGCAGTAGCTGAGAGCTCCATCCTCATCCATAGGCAGAGCAAACGAGACACAGACACTGGTATAGATAGGTTCTTTATATTTCAAGGCCCATCTCCAGTGACCTTCCTCCAACAAGGTCTTACCTCTTAATTCTTCCAATCTTTCTTAAATACTGCCACTGCCTCATTACTAACCACTCAAATATTTAAACCTATGGGATCATTGTTATTCAAAACACTGTACTCTGTTCCCTGGCCACCATAAGTTTGTAGCCATAATGTAAAAATGTTATTCAGTTCAACTTTAAAAGTCCTGATAGTCTATCACAGTTTCAATAATGCTTAAAAGTCCAAAGTTCATAATCTTTTCTGCGTCTCAAAGCAATCTATTAATGGTAAGCCTCTGTAAAATTAAAATGAAAAAAGAAGATCTCCTCCTTCCAGCCTGGCACAGGATATACATTATCATTCCAAGAGTAAGGAAAGGGAGCTTATCAGGAAATACTGGATGAAACAAGACCTAAAACCAGGAAGACAAATTCCAAATTCTCCATTTCCATGCCTAATTTCATTGTGCTTTTCAGATCTCCAACTCCTTTCAGCTTTGTTGACTTCAATATACTTCTCTCTCTAGGGCTGGTTTCATACTCAGTCTGTAGCTCTACTTAGAAGGTATACCAGAAATCTCCAACATCTTATGGTTCCCAACAAAATCCAAGCTTCACATTTAGTTTCATGTAATATCATTTCTGGGTCTTCCTGTACTGATATTCCTGAAATATGTATGACATAAGCAGTTTTTTTCTTTCTCTCTCTCTCTCTCTCTCTCTCTCTCTCTCTCTCTCTCTCTCTTTCTTTCTTTCTTTCTTTCTTTCTTTCTTTTTTTAGTTGTACAATGAGATCCACAGCAACTTTCTTATATCCTTAACTCTATACCAATAAACACATGGCTAAAGCTACTACACTCTGGTGGTTTATTGTGGCTTGTAGTTGTTTTCCTCCTTCAATTACATTTATACCATCTTTCTGTTGTTAGTGGTTTCCTTTAGTGCTTAAAGTTTGCTTTAGTTCCATTTCACAAAGTAGAAGTTTAGCTGGATGGCTTCTTGCCCTGAAGTTTCACCTTCCTTTATTCTATTTAGTATCAGGCTTGTCTATAAAGCTTTTTATGTTCTTGAACACTGAACTTCATTCTGTTTCAAATACTAATCCTCCCTTTAGATTCAGGCTATACATTTTTCATCTTTTCTTCCTCTTCTTGTTCATCTTCATAGTTGATGTGCATAAGAAGGACCACTATTGACCTTATGACATAATCAATGTGAGGCTGCCTTGAAATCTCCTCTTCAAATTAATGGACATTGGCACTAGTCCAAATGTCTTCATTTTAGCTTCAGACAGATTTTTTTTCCACTAATGAATTTATTTATTTAATATTCATCCTGATCACAGTCCCATTTCTGCCAATTCCCCCACCCTTAGTCTCTCCTACCATTCCTCCTCCCTTCCTTTTCTGAGAAAGGGGAGTCCCTCACTGATTATCAAACTACTGCAGGACTAGGTACATCCTCTTCCACTGTGGCCAGACAAAGTAGCCCAGTTAGGGGAACAGGATCCACAGGTAGGCAATAGAGTCAGGGACAGTCCCTGCTCCAGTTGTTGGGGGACCCACATGAAGACCAAGCTGAACATCTGCTGAGTTTGTGTGTGTGTGTGTGTGTGTGTGTGTGTGTGTGTTTAGGGGCGGCAGTGGGAGCTAGGTCTAGCCCATGTAATTTTTGTTTGTTTGTTTGTTTGTTTGGTGGTTCAGTCTTTGGGATCCCTCAAGGGTCGAGATTACTTTACACTGTAGGCCTTCCTTTGGAGTCCCTATCCCCTTTGGATTCCTCAATCCTTTCCCCCAATGCATCCACAAGACTCCTAGAACACCATCTATTGTTTTGGGGGACGGTCTCTGCATTTGTTTTAGTCAGTTACTGGGTGGAGCTTCTCAGAAGAGTCAGGGATTAGTTCTTGCCCATAGAATGGGTCTTAAGTTGGGCCAGTCATTGGTCAGCGAGTCCCTCAGTCTCTGATCCGTCTTTATCCCTGTTCTTTTTGTGGGCAGGACAAATTCTGGGCCAAAGGTTTTCTAGAAAATATCATCCTGAATGAGATAATCCAGATACAAAAGGACATGCATGGTATGTACTCACTTATAAGTAGATATTAGCTATAATGTACAGGATACCTACACTTCAATCCTCAGACCCACAGAAGCTAAGTAACAAGGAGGACTCAAGGGAGGGTGTTTGAATCTCACTCAAAAGGGGAAATAAAACAGTCCTCAAAAGTGGATGGTGGGAGGGAACAGGGTAGGAGAGGTGATGGAGAGATGAACTGGGAGTGGAGAAATGTGGTGTAGGGAGATATCTGCAGAGGGAGCCAGGAGTGTAAAGGGAAATTTAGCAGCAGGGGATGTGTGGAGGAAATGGACATCTCTAGAACATTCCAGAGACCTGGGATTGGGGAGGTTCCAGTGGAGTTTATAAGAGTGACTGTAGCTGAGACTCCTAGCAATGGGGGTTATGAAGCCTGAAGTATCCATCTCTTGTAGCCAGGCAGGACTCCCAGTAGAAGGATAAGGACACTAATTTGCCCATAAAGCTTCAGGCAGATTTTTAGGACAAGGACAAAAAGCAGCCATAGTTTTTGCCAAAAGATCACACAAATAGTTTCTCTGCTGCTTACTAATATTTTTCACCTCTAAAATTGGCTGATATGAGCCCTCAGAGTTCAAATCCCTCTCAGCACTGCCATCCCTGCTCCTACTGGGATGGTTCTTTAATCACGCTTAAAGCATCCAACCACATTTCTAGTCCAACATCCCAAAGTCTTCTATATTCCTCTAACAAGCAGCATGCTAGGGCCTGTCACAGCAGCACACTACTCCATGATACAAATGTCTGTTTTACTCACTGATCTATTGCTGTGAAGACATTAGGAGCAAAACATTTCCTATAAAAGGAATTATTATCAGGAAAATGCATTACTTACAGTTTCAGAGGTTTAATTCATTATTTTCATGGCAAGGAGTATGGCAGCAGCGTGCAGGAAGTCACTGAGGAGTAGCTGAGAGCAACATCCTGATGTATAGGTGGAAAAAAAGAGACAATGGGCCTGGTGTGGACTCTTGAACCCTCAAAGCCCACCTCCAGTGACACACCTCCTGTAAGAAGGCATACCTATTAATCCTTCTAATCCTTTTCTATTAGTGATAATCCCTGGTGACTAAGCATTCAAATCCATGAGCCTATAGAGGCAATTTTAATTCAAAGCACCACAAGGACTATAGCTGTATTTTGCCTATGTATCCTCTGCAATTTCATTGCTGATCCAAGTCCCAAAAGTTAGTACCATCAGTCGAGTGCCCTCTGAAAAATTTCAATTTCTCTAAGGGTTTAAGAAATCTCAATCAAGTTAGATGACATGACATTTCCCCCTTCTACCACCTTCTGCATTTATTTCTCCTTCTCTTTCTCTCCTTATCTTTCCTTCTATGTTCACTTTCTTCCTCTCTGTCTTCACAGGCATACATGTATGGCTAAAATTGTCTAAGATGAAAATCTCTAATGTTTAGTAAAATGGATCTTTTATCTCTCAAGAAGGAAAATAGAATAAATGAATTTCCATTTTATTTTTTTCACATTAGGGAGGATTTTTTGGATATTAAAAAACATGCTCCCAAGATATTTACAGGTGGGATGATCATACAAATATTTCACAATCAGCAAATTTTTTTTTTGTCACAGTTGTTCCTCCCATACCCTCGCACTGCATCCTTAAGCAAACTTAAATACCTTATATTTTTGTATAGACATGATGTGGTGGATATCACTGTGAAAGGGAGAGAGAAATTGAAGATTCATGTGGATTCTCCTGAAATTAAATCATGTTAATGGGGTTGAGAAGGATTGATATCCAAGAGACAGTTTGGAATTAACTAAGCTCCACACACTATGGCTTCTTCACTACTATACCATTTCCTTTTGAAATGGAATAAGAGCTCTTGATAGTAGTTCTAATTTATCTTGCATTTCTTGGTGGATACATTCAGGTTTGAGATTCTCTCCGTTAATTGTCTCACTTTTAAGAAGGGATTGTTCACTAGTGGTGGTATATAGTGGGTTATTGAGGAATGAAACACCCTAAAAATGCATAGAAAATCAACCCACATGGAATCCATATACATAGATGGGGGATTTTCTTCCATGTTCTGATTTATTCTAATTTGTCCTTGTCCAAAAGAGAATGATATAATGACTGAATTTCCAGACACTAAATCTGGAAGCCAAGCAAGAAGTAAGAGCAAGGAGAAAAGTAAGTACAGAATTCTTCGTAGATGGCAGAGATTTAAGCTTCCATTCCTTTGAGTAGAAAATGGAATCTTATAGACCTTTTTCCTCCTGGGAATTTGGATCATTCATTTTCTCTTCCCCAGACAAAAGAAGAAAAAGATTGAGAAAGATATGGAGAGTAAACTAACCCATAGTGCATGCAATGATATTTATTTGGGAAAATGAGGAAGACATTATTTGAGATAATGAGAACAAATTTTGTCTTTTAATCTTATCTCATTTTTCTTAATCAAAGAGTTTCCTAGAAGAAAAACACACCACAGAAGAACACCAACTGGAGATAATTCATCTAAATGATGAATCCTAGATAAGGGTAATTTCATGTTGCCAGAGTTTTAGGATTGATGAAGCTAAATAATCACCTTTAAAGATATTTTTGCTATGACAGTATCATCTTCCAAACTGATGAATCCAATCATTTTCAATTTTTCAAATAATTGTCAAGTAAAACTATACAATCACACACAAACACATGCATGTGTGTGTGTGTTGTATGTAGCTAGAAAAACACAATAATCAAAGGATTCAAATGTTTTATTCTACCAAACTTAGTCAGGTCTATTTAGAAGAATTATATACAAAAATATTATTAGTTAATTTGAATAGCCCACATTTACCTATGAATAGTATATTTTATGCCAACTGCAATAGTCTGCTCCAACACATATAAGCTGGGCATGAATGCACAGACATAAAGATGGAACACTCAAGAGTCTGACATAGAGAACTGCAAGTTTCAGCCTTGCCTGACCTATGTAGCAAGAACCCATCTCAAAACCTAAAATAATCATAAATATGTAAACAGTTATAAATAATTATGATTTTATACATTCAAAAATATCTAGTTATTGTTATAAACAATGAACTATGTCAATCTCTATATTTTAGTATAATTGGTTTATAATCCTTGTATGCTTTATTTCTTTTGTAATTATTTTATACTACATAAGAAAACAAATTTAGCTGTGTTGCCTTTCAGTCTTTAAAATTTGGTCATTGTCTCTGCTTTATTTTTGGATTATATAATAATTATTTTGCTTAGAAATAACTCAGTGTCAGATCATGGAGAGTTCATAGATTGCAGTTTGCTACGCTACTGCTACTTGCTGTACTCTAATTCCTTTGTTTTTGTGCCTTCTGTGTTTGTCACTAACTGAAACTCTTGGTTGAAAATGTTACTTCAAGTGATTTAACACATCCTTAATCAAAAAGTATAGTAGAAATACTGGGGTCAAGGAAACAATGGCATTAAAGGAAACAAAATTTGTTGAACTTTAAAATAAGCACAGATATTTAGATAAAAGGAAAATACATTAAAATGTCACTGCCTTAGTACAAAACTGAAGGCTGGAGAGAGTAAAATGCTGCAAGCTGTGGTGTTTGCTGAGACATGGCACTGAGTACAAAGCCCTGATTTCTAAATAGCTGAAATCAATCAAGGAAGTGAAATGTAAAGTTTGACATTTTTAATAAATTACACTATTTACCTTAATGCAAGTGACATAATTGAAGTAAATTAAATAGTGGAAAGGAACAACTGGGCTGTAACTAAATCATGTTTTAGTCAATGTTCAAAGTTTTTTTTACAATGAATGCTGAATTTTTTAACTTCTGAAATGATAGAAGTTAGTTCTTTATATATTTCAGACTATTACACATTTCCAGGTAGAGAATAACAAAGTTCTTAACACATGTCTATATTCTTGTTTCAATGGTGAAGAATTACAGACATGTAGATAGATTATAGTAACAAATCAAGATAATAATTATTATGAGTAGCATTAGTTTAAAACATTTAGTGTTGACTGATAATCTGAAGACACAATAGGGTGGATCTGAGGATACACATTTCTCTGTTGTTAATACTGGCCTGAAATTTTAATATGAAAAATTTTATTATAAGAAAAAATTGTAATAACTGACAATACTTCATTCAAACCTATTAAAAGATAAATAAACGTAAAATGCATTTGAAAAAATATGTCTTTGTATAAATAATTTTTAAAAGCTTTACTTTGCATAAAACTTCAATGTTCCAGTAAGCCACTCATGTATTAAAAGTTAAAGAACTAACAAAGCAACATTCCTATTCAGACAAAAGTAATTATCTAAAAAAATATATATACTTTGAACGACTTTGTTTTACATATAAGCCATTTTCAAAAAAATAACACGTTAAGGGAACAGTTCAGAATAATAAAAGTGGATATTATTTAGAACAGTTAATATTTCAATGACAATGAACTCATATTCCTGAATAAATATATATACTTTAAAATACAATTTAGTTTAATATAATGCTTTCCAATAGTCTGTTTTTCTCATAGTCTGCAACTTCAACTTTCATATCTAAACTAATAACATCTTAAACATTTTTAAATGTTGTACAAGACAGATGTAATTTAGAGAAATTGATATAAATTATTTTATAACATTATAATTCATCAGGTAACCCAAAATGCACAAATATTTTTAAGTGCAAACCCACAGAACAAATAAAAGGCAATTATTTTTCCCTTAAAACCATTTAAGTTTACTCAGGTATTTTGTGGGTTTGTGTGTGTGTGTATGTGTGTGTGTGTGTGTATGTCTGTGAGGGGGCTCACAAAACTAGAAAGAGAACAGTTGGAGCTAAGGAAATGTTAAAGAATACTATGAATATTGAAATACATATGACATAAAAGCAGAAATGGAGCTACTGGGAGAGAGGTATGCAAGGAAACATTATGCCTTGTCTCATGAAGTTCCCTAGGTTTGTTGAGCAAGGGGCTGCTGCATCTGGTTTCTTCAGTCAACTGTAAGAGGATGAAGCTGCTACTGAGCACCATGATGCTTGCCTATGCCACCTCTGTATAGGTCAATTTCATTACCAGGAAGTCTAACGATGAAAATGATGAACTAAAGATTGAAAGCAACATTGAGGAGATTGATGGAACCATTGAGATAGAAAATGGAAGATTTGGGAGGAAAAAGGTATCTCCGTAAATACTCATCAGTAAAATTTTTAATAGAAAAAAAATTAAAATTTTGATCACTGGAAGCATGGTTTTCCATCTGACTGGCAAACTCATGATGTATAATGATAAGGTTACTTGGTGGACAACTTCTTCACAGGGAAGAAAAGAAACTAGATGGGCCATGAGATGTTTGATTTGATAAACCATGAAGTAATGGAGCCCTTCTACTTTGAAGTTGACCAGATAAACCACTTGCTAAAAGGGCAGTGAGGGTAGGACCAAACAGTATTGAGTCTGTTTGAAAACATGACAATAAAAAGGAACATATATATATATATATATATATATGTATATATATATATATATAT
>NW_022196903.1:6079810-6082801 GCF_008632895.1 Mastomys coucha
TAAAAGGAATATATATATATTCTCTTAAAACTGAATTTAAAAGTTCTTATTATCTGAAGAAATTGATATTACTTATCTAAATCACAGTATCTTGGTATGTTTTTTTCTATTATTCCTTTTATTTTATATCATAATTATATCATTTTCCCTTTGTTATTCCATCCAAACACTCTGACATACCACTCTTGATGCCTTCCAATTTGCTAAGTAAATTTAAATAGTGTTATCACTCAACTTAGAGTAATTCCAAATATACAGTTATCCACTGAAAATCCTTAAAAAACACAAAATTCATTTGTATTTACTTATCAGGTGATGTGAAGTAAGATGCAAATTCATTCATTTCTTTGGGATTGTTAATTAAGTATATTGTATTTTCCGGACACTATCATAGTTCAGGGACATAATAGTGGACAATAAAGAATCACTAATCTTTTTTTTTAAGAATAAATAATCTTTTATTTATAAAACATCTTTTAAAAGGGACAGAAAAAACACAAGTTGGGTAACTATGAAGGAGGAAATGAGTCTTGAAGAAGATGGATTATGTATTATCAAATACATTGTATATCCAAGAGTTAACGAAAACACTATTTTTTAAATTAAATTTCATGTTTTTTATTAGATATTTTCTTTATTTACATGTCATATGATATCTCTTTCCCAGTTTCCCCTCCGAAAAAAAGAAACAAAATAAAATATAATAAAATAAACAACAACAACGAAACTCTGTTCCCTCCCCCTTCCCCTGCTTACCAACCCACCCTCTCCTACTTCCTGGCCCTGGCATTCCCCTACACTGGGGCATAGAACTTTCACAGGGCCTCTCCTCCCATTGATGACCAACTTGGCCATCCTCTGCTACATATGTTGATGGAGCCTTTAGTCCCACCACGTGTACTCTTTGGTTGGTGGTTTGGTCCCTGGGAGCTCTGAGGGTACTAGGTAGTTAATATTGTTTGTCCTAAGGGGCTGCAAACCCTTCAGCTCCTTGGGTCTTTTCTCTAACTCCTTCATTGGAGACCTTGTACTCAGTCCAATGAATGGCTGTGAGCCTCTACTTCTGTATTAGTTGGGTACTGTCAGAGCCTCTCAGGAGACACCTATATCAGGCTCCTGTCAGCCAGCACCTGCCTGCATCCACAATAGTGTCTGGATTTGATGACTGAATAGGGGAAGGATTCTCAGGTGGAGCAGCCTCTGAATTTTCCTTCCTTCAGCCTCTGATCCTTAGTTTGTCTCTGAAATCCCTTTCATGGGTATTTTGTTCCCCTTTTAAGAAGGAACAAAGTATCCACACTTTGGTCTTCCTTCTTCTTGAGTTTCTTGTGGTTTGTGGGTTGTTCTTCCTGTATTCCGAACTTCTGTTCTAATAACCACTTATCAGAGAGTGCATACCATGTGTGTTCTTTTGTGATTGGGTTACTTTACTCAGTATGATATTCTCCAGATCCATCCATTTCCCTAAGAATTTCATAAATTCATTGTTTTTAATAGCTGAGTAGTACTCCATTGTGTAGATGTACCACATTTTCTGTAACCATCCCTCTGTTGAGGGACATTTGGGTTGTTTCCAGTTTCTGGCTATTAAAAATAAGGGTGCTATGAACATAGTGGAACAAGTATCCTTATTACATGTTAGAGCATCTTCTGGGTATATGCCCAGGAGTGATATAACTAGGTCCTCTGGTAGTACTATATCCAATTTCTGGAGAAACTGCCAAACTGTTTTCCAGAGTGGTTGTACCAGCTTGCAATTCCACCAGCAATGAAGGAGTGTTCCTCTTTCTCCACAACCTCTCCAGTATCTGTTGTCACCTGAGATTTTATCCTAGTCATTCTGACTGGTATGAGGTGGAATCTCAGGGTTGTTTTGATTTGCATTTCCCTGATGACTAGGGATGTTGAACATTTCTTTAGGTGCTTCTCAGCCATTCTGTATTCCTCAACTGAGAATTCCTTGTTTAGCTCTGTACCCCATTTTTTAATAGGGTTATTTCGTTCTCTGGAGTCTAACTTCTTGAGTTCTTTGTATATATTGGATATTAGCCTTCTATCAGATATATGATTGGTAAAGATCTTTTCTCAATTTGTTGGTTGCCGTTTTGTCCTATTGACAGTGTCTTTTGCCTTACAGAAACTTTGTAATTTTATGAGGTCAAATTTGTTAATTCTTGATGTTAGAGCATAAGCTACTGGTGTTTCTCTTCCTTTTCTATTAGTTTCAGTGTATCTGGTTTTATGTGGAAGTCCTTGATCCAGTTGTAGCTGAGCTGTGTACAAGGATATATAGAAATGGATCGATTTGCTTTCTTCTACATGTTAACCGCCAGTTGAGCCAGCACCATTTTTTGAAAATGCTGTCTTTTTTCCACTAGATAGTTTTAGCTCCTTTGTCAAAGATTAAGTGACTATAGGTGCGTGGGTTCATTTCTAGCTGATATTCACATTGTAGTATATTAATAACTTCTAGAAAATATTATGTATAAAGAATTGAAAATGTGATCAAATTGGTAGGCTGAATCTCTGGGACACAGAAGATATGGAGAGATTATTGTTTAGGTTGTAGAGTTGGTCTTAGGGGTGGAATATAATATGTACAAAGGTATGGCCTGAAGAGAACGCTTTGGAAATAGAATTGGCAGCATCCTGTAGGTCTCTGAGGCTGAAATTCTCAATTTGCGCCCTGTAGATAATTGCAAGAAAAGGCAAAACTGTGGACTATCTATATTGGCTTCTTCAATATGGCTTCTCCTGCTTTTTTCTTTTTCTTTTTTTTTTAAACTTTTATTACATTATGATGACCAAAGTTACATGATTTCAATTTATCTGAATTTGTTAACATTCAAAAACATATTTTAATTAAATAGAATTGAATCACATTCTTGTTCCCCTTTTGTACCACTGCTCCTCCCATAAACTTCCCCTTCAATACCTAAAATATCTTTTTTGTCATATTCCTTAAAATTTATAAAATATTATAACAATAAA
>NW_022196903.1:6083444-6091502 GCF_008632895.1 Mastomys coucha
AGAGAAATAGTAACTTATAAAGTCCTCTTCTTCAAACTTGATACAAGAGTTACAAATGTCAAGCAAATAATTCAGTTTCACTTTGTTGTTCTCTTACAAGCCATCTCCCTAGTTAATTATCTATGTTTCTTTTGGGTATACAAATATTTTGGAATATATAAGCTGTTCTGAAAACCATAGTATAGTGTAAAAACATGAAATAAACAATGCTACTAATAGAGAGCCTGAGATAGGAGAAGCAAGATTTCAAGACCCTCATGTTGTACACAGCAAGACACTGTCACAAATAAACAAGCTGACAGTGTGTATAGATTGTACAATGTTGGACCTATTTCTCCAATTACCAAATTAGAGAGATCATTGGATGATAATCAACAAATTTCCAATTCCTCATATTATTGAATTTCAATTGAGGATATATTGGTAATATTAATTTTCAAATTAATATATTAAGAAAAATTAATTGTCACTTTCTGTTGTTTTTGTTGTAAGAGGTGGAATTAGGTTTGTGTGGATTTGTTGAAAGATTACCTTATTGCTTCTTCTAGGGTGTAGTTTTGCTCCTTATGTTGATGTTTTCCATCTATTATCCTTTGTAGGGCTGGATTTGTGGAAAGATATTGTGTAAATTTTGTTTTGTCGTGGAATATCTTGTTATGTCCATCTATGGTAATTGAGAGTTTTGCTGGGTATAGTAGTCTGGGCTGGCATTTGTGTTCTTGTAGGGTCTGTATGACATGTGCACAGGATCTTCTAGCTTTTAAAGTTTCTGGTGAGAAATCTGCCATAATTCTGATAGGCCTGCCTTTATATGTTACTTGCCTTTTTTTCCTTATTGCTTGTAAAATTGTTTCTTTGTTTAGTGCATTTGGTGTTTTGATTATTGTGTGACAGGAGGAATCGTTTCTGGTCCAGTCTATTCAGAGTTCTGTAGGCTTCTTGTATGTTCATGGGCATTTCTTTCTTTAGGTTAGGGAAGTTTTCTTCTATAATTTTGTTGAAGATATTTACTGGCCCATTGCACTGGGAATCTTCACTCTCTTCTATACCTATTATCCTTAGGTTTGGTCTTCTCAGTGCATCCTGGATTTCCTGGATCTTTTGGGTTAGGAGCTTTTTGCTTTTTGCATTTTCTTTGACTGTTGTGTCAATGTTTTCTAAGGTGTCTTCTGCCCCTAGATTCTCTTTTCTATCTCTTGCATTCTATTGATGATGCTTTCATCTATGGCTCCTAATTTCTTTCCTAGGTTTTGTATCTCCAGGGTTGTCTCTCTTTCTGATTTCTTTATTGTTTCTATTTCCATTTTTAGATTCTGTATGGTTTTGCTCATTTCCTTCACCTGTTTGATTGTGTTTTCCTGTAGTTCTTTAAGGGATTTTTGTGTTTCGTCTTTAAGAGTTTCTAGCTCTTTACCTGTGTTCTCCTGTATTTCTTTGAGGGTGCTATTTATGTCTTTCTTAATGTCCTGTATCATCATCCTGATAAGTGATTTTAGATCTGAATCTTAATTTTCCGGTGTGATGGTGTGTTCAGGACTTGCTATGGTGGGAGAATTGGGTTCTGATGATGGCAAGTGACCTTGGTTTGTGTTGCTTACATTCTTACACTTGCCCCCCACCATCTGGTTAACTCTAGTGCTACCCGCCCTTGCTAAATCTGACTGGAGCCTGTCCTTCCTGTGATCCTGGTTGTCAGAACTCCTTAGAGTCAAGCTGTCTTTGGATCCTGTGATTCTGGGATCCTGGGATTCTGGGCTTGTTAGATCACCTGGGATTGTGGATTTCTCTGTGTGTTGTGGGACTGGCTGCAGAGCTTGTGCCCAAGGTCTGCTCAGAACACTAACCCAGACAGACCGGAAGGAACCCAAGTCACTGTGCTGGCCAAGTTCCTGTGTGCTTGGTCCCACTGGTCCCAGTTACTCCCAGTGTTTGGACAGATGTTGGTTCCTGTTCACCTCTGATCCTGGGTGTGTCAGAGCGCCTGGGAGTGGAGCTTCCTCTGGGTGTTGTGGGACTGGCTCGCTTTTTTCTACTGGATATTTTGAGTGACCAATTCCATAAATTTTGCTTCTTATATATCTGCTTACCTCTTGATATATATGGTTTTTGTTTATATATATATATACATACATATATATGTATATATATGTATATATATATACATACATACACATATATGTATGTATTCACTCATTTACAAACTAAAGTCTAGCTATTAAAATAGACTCTAGAACCTAGACTATATAAAACAGATGATCATGGATGCTGAAAAATTCCAAGTTTTTTTTTTTTTTGAGAGGAAAGAGTTTATTTCATCTTATATCTTACAGTACACTATGAATGGTAGTCAGGATAAGAAATCAAACATGAGCTTGGAAGCAGGAATTGAAGAAGAGGTCCTGAAGGAGTAGAATTACTATCTTGTGCAGACTGATTTCTTATTCCAGCTGTTCAGGAATGGCACTTGCAATAGTAATTCAGTCAAGAAAATACTCAATGATCTTTTGCCTACTAGATAATGTGATGGAGATATTTTCTCAACATAAGTTTTTTTTTCCAGTTTGACTCCTGTTAGACTATATTTGGTAAAAGAAAAAGAAAGAAAGAGTGAAAGAAAGAAAGAAAGAACAAAATAAATAAAGAAAGAAGGAAGGAAGAAGGAATGAAAGAAATGAAAGAAGGAAGGAGGGAAGAAGGAAAGATTGATTGATTTTTCTCAAAGGACCAGATGCTGATTTTGTTGATTCTTTGTATAGTTCTTTTTGGTTGATTTGAGCCCTGAGTTTGATTATTTCTTGCCTACTCCTTTGATTATTTGCTTCTTTTTGTTCTAGAGCTTTCTGGTGTGCTGCTTAGCTGCTAGTATATGCTCTCTCCAGTTTCTTTTCGGAGGCACTCAGAACTATGAGTTTTCCATTTAGCACTGCTTTGGGTATTTTGTGCCTTCATTTTCATTAAATTCTAAAAGTCTTTGTCTTTATTTCTCTTCCTTGGCCAAATTATCATTGAGAGTAGCCCATGTTCAGCTTCCATGTGCACATGGGCTTTCTGTTGTTTTTGTTGTTATTCAAGATCAATCAGCCTTAGGCTGTGGTGATCTGATAAGATGTATGGGATTATTTCAATGTACTTGTATCAATTGAGCATGGGTTTGTGACTGATTATATGGTCATTTTTAGAGAAGGTACCATGGGACAATGAGAAGAACGTATATTCTTTTGTTTTAGGATGAAATATTCTATAGATATCTGTTAAAATCATTTTGTCCAACACCTCTGTTAGATTTACTGTGTCTCTGTTTGGTTTCTGTTTCCATGATCTGTCCATTGATTAGAGTGGGGTGTCAAAGTCTCCCACTATTATTGTGTGTGGTGCAATGCGTACTTTGAACTGTAATAAAGTTTCTTTTATGAGTGTTGGTGTCCTTGAATTTGGAGCATAGATGTTCAGAATTGAGAGTTGTTGTTTTTCTTCCTCCTCCTCCTCCTCCTCTTCTTCTTCTTCTTCTTCTTCTTCTTCTTCTTCTTCTTCTTCTTCTTCTTCTTCTTCTTCTTCTTCTTCTTCTTCTTCTTCTCCTTTTCTTTTTCTTCACTTATAAATACACAAAATCATCGTCCACAGAAATTCAGACTGAGCCTACATATAGTATTTCAACAAAACATCTTTTCTAAAAGGTCAGAGGGAAACAAGTGATTTGTTTCACCCATAATATATAATTGATTTGAAATGAGAAAATGAAAAACTTTTTTTAGACATTATAAGCAAAAACTTTGGAGGCTGGTAAAGAATCTAACAGCTGATACTTTATTTTGATATCCTTGGGATTTTATAATGTCCCAATGATGGCCGAGGCTTCCCTGTCACAGGAAAAAAATCTAAATGCCTAAGGCCTTTCTCATGACTGCAATAAACAAGCACTTTCCATGACAAAAAGCTACCTCTGAGAGTTCTTCTTGGTAGATTTTTTTCTTTGATGAGTATGTTCCTCCTTATCCTTTTTGATAACTTTTGGTTGAAAGTTGATTTTACTCGATATTAGAATGGCTAGTCCAGCTTAGAATGGCTACTCCAGCTTTTTTCTTGGAACTATTTTCTTGGAAAACTATTTTCTAGCCTTTTACTCTGAAGTAGTATCTGTCTTTGACACTGAGGTGCATTTTCTGTATGCAGCAAAGTGCTGGGTCCTGTTTAGATATACACTTTGTTAGTCTCTGTCTTTTTATTGGGGAACTAAGTCTATTGATGTTAAGAGATATTAAGGAGTAGTAATTGTTGCTTCCTGTTATTTTTGTTGTTAGAGGTTGAATTATGTTTTTGTGGCTATCTTCTCTTAGGTTTGTTGAAAGAAAATACTTTCTTGCTACTATCTAGGGTATAGTTTCCCTCCTTGTGTTGGCATTTCCCATCTATTATTCTTTGTTGGGCTGGATTTGTAGAAAGATATTGTGTAAATTTGGTTTTGTCATGGAATATCTTGATTTCTTCATCTCTGTTAATTGAGAGGTAACAGAGATGGTTTGCTGGGTATAGTAGTCTGGGCTAGCATTTTTGTTCTCTTAGGGTCTGTATGAGATCTGTCTGGGATCTTCTAGCTTTCATAGTCTCTGGTGAGAAGTCTGGTGTAATTCTGATAAACTTGCCTTTATGTGTTTCTTGACCTTTTTCCCTTAATGCTTTTAATATTTTTTGTTTTGTACATTTAGCGTTTTGATTATTATGTAATGGGAGAAATTTCTTTTCTGGTCCAATCTATTTGAAGTTCTGTAGGCTTCTTTTATGTTTATATACATTTATTTCTTTAGGTTAGGGAAGTTTTATTCTATAATTTTGTTGATGATATTTACTGGCCCTTTAATTTGGGAATTTTTACTCTCTTCTATACCTATTATCCTTAGGTTTGGTCTTCTCATTGTGTCCTGGATTTCCTGGATGTTTGGGTTAGGAGCTTTTTTTCATTTTCCATTTTCTTTGACTGTTGTGTCAATGTTTTCTATGGTATCTTCTGTCCCCAAGATCCTCTCTTTATCTCCTGTATTTTGTTTTTGATGCTTGCATCTATGACTTCTGATCTTTCTTAGATTTTCTATCTCCAGAGTTGTCTCCCTTTGTGATTTCTTTATTGATTCTATTTACATTTTTAGATATTGGATGGTTTTGTTTAATTCTTTCACCTGTTTGGTTGTGTTTTCCTGTAATTCTTTAAGGGATTTTGTGTTTCCTCTTTAAGGTCTTCTACCTGTTTATCTATGTTCTCCTGTATTTCTTTAAGGGAGTTATTTATATCCTTCTTAAACTCCTCTATTATCATCATGAGATGTGACTTTAAATGAGAGTCTTGATTTTCGGGTGTTTGGAGTATCTAGGGCTCACTGTGGTGGGAGAACTGGGTTCTGATGATGCCAAGGAGCCTTGGTTTCTGTTGCTTATGTTCTTGCCCTTGCCTCTCACCATCTGGATATTTCTGGTGTTAGCTGATCTTGCTGTCTCTAACTGTGTCTTGTCTCTCCTGCAAGCCTGTGTGTCAGTACTTCTGGGCAACTAGTTCTCTCTGGAATGAATTTGTGTATGGAAAGCCTTTAGCTCCTGGGTGCAGAAGGAAACCTGAGTGATCCTGTCCCAGGATTTTTCTTGGTTCATATGTTCTGATGACTCTGGGCTGGTCCCTTTTGGGCCAGGAATTTGAGCAGAAGTGGTGGTATTACCTGTGCTCATAAGTATGCCAGCAATCCTAGGAGACCAAATCTCTCCTGGTGTTATTTAGGTATGGAGCTCTCTGGTTAGGTTTAGATCCGGGTACTGTGGCACAGATTCAGCTCCAGGCTCAGACCAATTTCAAGTATTTTTATTAGGAATTCATATTTCTTATTTTCAGAACATTCACTCAGTTCCTTAGTAATTTCATTGCTTGGAAAATTTGGTCTTGTTGGTGTTCAACTTCTGTATTTCTTTGTGTTTAGTACATTAATCCCTTGCTTTCAATGTAGATGGAAAAGGTTTTCTTTCTTCTTACAGCCTCTTCATTCTGCGAGTTGTTTTGCTGCTTTTGTACAAATTTTTAATTCCATGTTTTAATTCATGTGTTTATTTTCTTCATAAACATATTTTGGAAATTCTTCACCTTCTGACAGTTCTCAAAGTCACAAGAGTTTTTCTTCTTCTAGTTTTTGAGGTGGCAGGGTTGGATCAGTTACTGAAAATCACATGTGTTCTTTCCATGGCCTTTTATATTAACTTTCACCTCTGAACAATGTTCAGTAGTCAGAGTCCTATGTCTGGGGGTTCTCTGGTAAGAGGATAGGTATTGGAGAGATCCTTTCATAGTCTGGATCCTGGCTAAACATGGAAACCAAAAATCAATACATTGACTTTCTTTGTGACTCTCTTATCTTAACTGGCTCAGACCTACAAGATTTGGTTTTGAATACACTGAAGAATAGACATAATTATAGTCTTATAAGATAGGTGTAATATTTATGCCAAAGCTTAGAAAAAAATTAGAGACAAGATTAAAATAAAACAAGCAGCCACAAAATGGTTTTAAAAACCCAATTTTCCTAAGAAACAGTTTCACAAAGTAGTTAAAATGTGACAAAGTTAGCAAAAAACAGACTGAATTAATTTCAATATAGGAACCATTTAAAATGGATGTTATTGTAAATATTACCATATAAGGATAAAAATAAGTGTTAAATTAAAATTGAATCCATAGCACAATATAGAAAGTTAAGATAACCTTGACACATATTGATAGATAATCAAATTTTAGTTGTATAAAAATGTTGTAGGAAAAACTGCTTAGATTTTTCATTTTTGAAGTTTTCCCATGGTTTTAAAGATCATGAGAGTTAGAGAAAATTCTGCATGCTAGTAAGAACCTAGAGATATCATTAGTAAATTTCAATAGAGGGCAATGGAAAGGGCCAAAAATATGTACACAGAGACCCAAATGTCTTTACATGTTAACACTTTAATTGTTGTCTTAGAAGCAGTAGACAATTATTCTCTTTGTTGGTGGAAACAAGAGGCATTTAATAAAATTTTTGTTCTAGTATTCAATGCATGGGAGGCCAGGTTTCTATGGCCAACATCATTACTCTAGTCAACACTCGTCTTAACACAACCACATTCACACTGCTTCAATTTTTACAAGAGTTCTTTACAAGAGTAACTTGTTCAAAGCAGAAATGGTATCTAATATAGTCTGTGCAGTACAATTTCATTCTATATGGTCAAAAAGATAATAAAGAACAACTATACTTTAGTTTTGAATGAGTGAATTTAAGTATATAGTAGACCAGAATAAAAGATATAATAGCAAAAGCAAATTGGAGATGCACAAACACGCACATACACATACACACACATACACACATACACACGTACACACACACACATATCAAAATATCAAAATGTATATATCAAATATATATATACATTTATATGTGTGTATATGTATACATATATAAATGAAACATATATATAATATATATTTATATATATGTTAAAATGAAATATTTATATATGTATTAAAATGAAATAGAAATTGACTGTAAAAGCCCTGTAGAGATGTTTATTAAGGGTTTCCAATAGAGTGTCTACTGTGGAGAGTAGAGTGTCCCTTAGATGGGTCTTACTCTTACACATAAAGAACAAATAACTATAGAAAAGTAAGAAATTCCAACTTCAGTTTCCTGGACATGTATCAAAGAATAGATGTACACAAATAAACATACTTATCCATTTTAAGACTTTTCTTGGGCTGGGCAGTGGTGGTGCACATCTTTAATCCCAGCACCTGGGAGACAAAGGCAGGTGGATTTCTGAGTTCAAAGAATTTTGTTGGAATAAGCAGATGCTTCATCTTCTGTATCATTGACCAAGTGAGAGCACACTTCATGTTTTGTGTGATCTAATATAACCATATTTTTACCTTTGAATGGGTGAATTTATTATGTAGTAGGACACAAGAGGACAAGTTAGAAATAGATAAGTATAGCCAGAACATGGAAACAACCCATATGTCCCTCAACAGAGGAGTGGATACAGAAATTGTGGTAT
>NW_022196903.1:6092189-6106781 GCF_008632895.1 Mastomys coucha
AAAAAAAAAAAAAAAAAAAAAAAAAAAAAAAGAAATAGATAAGTAAACAATTAGATTATCCAGTAAGAACCACTGGAAAGGCCATGGAAATAGCATCTTTGATGAAAATGACTTTTAGCACAATTCTTTTCTTTTGGATGAGCCTATAAAAGCTCTTTAACATTTATCAATTTTAGTGTGTGTGTGTGTATGTGTATGCATATATGTATGTGTGATCCACATGTTTTATTTTTCTTTCTCTTTAGAATACAGACATCTAAATAATCATATGAAGATAAAATGAAAACAAACAAAGCAGAATAGGACAAAACAAGTAAACAGAAAAAATAGCAAATAAAAAAAGACAAGACAAACAGATGGTGACACACACATATGAACATATGCAGAAAATCCATAAAATTAAATCAGAAACAATATGTATAAGCAAATTATCTATAAATGAAACAATAAACAAATAAAAACAAAACCATCCAACCAATCAAAAAGCATTGTAAGACAATCTCCAAAAATTCCATTAACTGCATTTTAGTTTGTTCATCTATTACTGGACATGTAACTTGCTCTTAAGTTTAGTTGAATACCCAGTCAGATTCTGTTGGAGAAAACTAATGTTTTCTGTGGAAGCAGTTAGCAAATAGAAATAGCTTCTAGGTTAGGGGTTGGGGCTTCTTCCTACTTCCCCTTTCAGTGCTACAACCCCATCTAGCACAAACTAATCTAGGCTTTGTGCATCACAGTCTCTCTGAGTTCATATGTGCATTCATCCTGCTTGTTTCCTTGGCTCTAACAGTCTCTCTGCCTCTTTTTTTAGAGACTTGAAGAGAGATGGGGCATTTAGGATGGAGTGTTCCAAGGTATCTCAATCTCTGTAGATTGTCTGGCTGTGGGTTTCTGTTTTTGTTTTAATCTGCTGTAGGATGAAGCTTCTTTGATGATTGGTGGGTAAGACATTGATCTATGAGTATAAAATAATTTTACTTTATTGCTGTTTCTTTAGTAGAACAATAGTATTTAGTTTTCCCTTACGTCTAGGTTATCTAGTCTCAGGGTCCTGTCCACCTGAGCTTTGTTGGGCCTGGGTTCCATTTCATATCTTAATTTCTATCATATAGTTGTTGGTTACTCCTATAACTTTTTTGCCACTATTGCATGAGCATATCATGCCATCCAGTCACCATTGTAACTTGGTTGATGTTTCCTTTCTCCTCTATGGTGTGCAGGGTTTCTCTCTGTAATAGTTAGTAGGTGTGAAGACTATAGGTAGCTACCAGTTTTACTTCTTTATGTTCTGTGAGTTATGCAGTTTTCTTCAGCAATAGTACCTTACCAATAATTGTAGAGAAATTTTAATCCAGCAACATGACTGTTTATGCAATGGGTCATATTCAAAGATATGATCCAGGTGGAATGTAGACACACCCCAGATTACAGTATGATCTGGAAGGTTTACAGACAAGCCCTCTAGTATATAACTTTGATCTGTAACACTGAAGGTTAGTTTGTAAGAAGCCACATTTGAAAGTGACATCTAATTGAGAGGCAAACAATATGATGACTCAGAGAAAGGTATGACAGAATTTCAGAGATAGGATATGCCCAATTTATGCAAGAACAGCACAGGGAAAAGATATATGGTATGCAGCATGTTGTGTGTGTCTATGGCAGTTTTAGCAGGACATTTTTACAGTTTTACAGATTTAGGTTAAAGAGAGAACAACCTAGATACAAGTGAAGACAGAATGAGTAAGAAAATTAGAATAAGCTAGAAAATTATTTCAACATATTACCAAAGTTAATATGAGGCCAGGCAGAGCAATTGAGTGGAAGCTAAGGAAGCCAGATTGAATTGGTCAGCTTGAAAGATTAGATCATGCAGAGGCTAGAAGCTTCTAGGCCTAGGCCTATGGACAGTTAGAACAGAGAAGGAAATGCTCTTGGATCAGCTTAAGCCATGTCTTTGCACAGTTTAGGTATGTCTCTCACCTCATCTCTTGAGCTGAGGAAATAAAAACAACATTTACAAATAGCTTTTGCAATAGCCTGGGTTGTTTCAGGGGGTTACATGGGGTCCCTTTAGCTAACAAATCAATTAGATACAACCCATTCACAGCACAGGATGTTTTATTTGGTAGTAAAAGATATATAGTTGGGACTCTGTCTCCCTTGCCAGTTCATGATTCAAATTGATTTCTTTATATGTATAAAATGTATAAAAATAAATGGAATGCATACATGTGAAATTGTTTTTTTTTTTATATAGGAGCTTCTACTGTGTTTCTATGTGACAACCAAATATTAAAAAAAAGGCATTTTTATGAGATGAAGTGACATAATCATAAATTTGGTGAAGATATCAAACATTCCTGGGCATGAGCCACCATTTAGATATTTTAAGGGTAGGGTTTTTATTAAAACATTCAATCACATATACATGCACACCCAAACACACATACACATGCACACATACATGCACATGACCACTTATTATTGTTGGTCTGTTTTGTTGTCTCTTTCATTTTCACATGGTATGGGGTCAGCTTATCCACAGATAGGTGTTTGTTCAAAGACAGGGGTGAGTGAGTACCTTATAGTAGTAAACAACTTAGTAAGTGTGTTGCATATACAACATGAATAGATTATAGTATAGTATTTATAAATGTTCCCAAGGACACTTTCATTTTTACTACTTTATCTTGTGATATTTGTAGTGTTATTACTAGTATTAACTTCCAAAAGTAATTGATTTGATAGTCTGATTCAAATGTAATCGAATATTTGTTAACTCTAAAAACTGTATAGGATTAGATACATTTAATCATACATCTTAATACTTTTGTGTAAGTGTTGTCTATAATAATCACATTTATATATATATGTGAATATATATGTGTATATGTATATATATATGTGTGTGTATGTGTGTGTATACATATATATAATATATATATATATATATATATATATATTGCATGTAATATTAAAAAACAATCCATCCTATTGCCAGCTAGGTACAAGATGATGATCATGGTCTGTACCCAGCCCAGGACATAGCCCAAGACCCCATATTTTCCTTTAGCCAAAACCTGTCCCACTACAGCTGGCTCTGCTTCTCTAAAGCTCTGAAGTCGCTCTCAAAATCCTCAGCTAATTGGGTAGCTAGGTAGAGTGCACTATTGCAAACCCAGTGCTCTGTGGTTACCTTTCCCTGGGGCTCAGTTGAATGGCCAGTGAGACAGAAAACACTAGACAATCTTAGTTTAGAAGCAACAGATAACACAATCCCTGGGCGTGGAATCTAGCATCCTAAATTCACCAACTGTTCTGTTAGCAATCCTGTTGGATTCTGCCACCTGAATTAATAGCCCCAGGCCTACATCTTGTCCTTGCCAGCTTCATTCCTTCTTGTCTGTCTGAAAAGGCCTTCCTTTCTCCTGCATTCCCATTTCTTCTCCCAGACTGGAAGACCCACCTCCTCTTCGCTCAGTGATTGGCTTCTTGTTGTCTTTATTATTTAATCAATTAGGGAGAATTCTGCTACTGATGATAGATAGAGATAGACAGATAGATGTAGATATATTAGACAGATATAGATATAGACATAGACAAATGATATAGATAAAGATATAGATAGATGATAAAGGTAGAGGTAGAGATATAGATATATGATATACATATAGATATACATATATAATTATATATAAACATATATATGTTCATGTTTGCATGCATCAATGGACACATAGACAGATAGGATTACTAAAGATTTTGTTGTCCATGGAGGTGGTACTAGGAAGCCAGATGGTGAAATTATGGATCTTTTAGGGAAGATTGATCCATTGTATTTTTGAATCAGAGTTTGTCTTTGTTAGCTTTGCAAATATCTCAGTTGATGCTTTCCTTTAAACCACTGTATTAAAAAGATAGGAAGAGAGGAATAGAGTCAGCAGTGTTGTCAGAGGAAGAATAATAATGGATTGTTCAAGTTAGGCAAAAAAATAAAAAATAAAAATAAAAATCTGAGAAATCAAAGTTTTTAAAAATTAAAAAGAAATCTCATAAAAAAATAGACCAAACAGACTTTGGTCATATTTTTGATCAGACATACAGTACCTATGAACTTAAGGATTAATGCAAAAACATTACATGAATGTCCATTACATTTTGTTCTTGACCTCCTGCCACAATTTTTGCATAATAAGGAGTGCTTTTAGGAGTTAGGCTGCTTAAGTTTTGGTTCCACTTAAATTATTCGTGGGTTAAGAATCTTTGTCTTCTCACACTGATAGGATGGTCAGCGGGTTTCCTTGTTCTATTTACCAAGTGACAAGACCACTAAGTTGGTTATTTTGTCATGTTTGAGTTAGCAAATCTTATGCTATAGCATTAGGTAAAATAACTTTAATCTTCTAGTGATATCTGGGTCTGATATTACATTCAGTGTTTGAATTTCTGAGATGGGTAGACTAGGCTTTCAGAAGTGCAGCTCAAAAGATTTTGGAAAGAATTTTATGCCAACAGTAGTAAGAATAGCAAGTTATTTTATAGACTCTATCCAACACTATGAGGAAGAACACATCCAGTGCCACCAAGTCAGGAATTATTCAAAAAGGTGCTTGATGAACAACCTTGATTTTCCCATACATTAGAGTCATTCCTGCATCTTCTTTTAAGATTTATATATTTATATGTATGCCTCCGTTGTGTGCCTCTGTGAGTTTCTATGTACCTTGTGCATGTAGATGCCTATGAAAGCCATGAGGTATTTCATTTCATAGAACTGGAAGTACAGTTTATGTAAACTCTCTGGTTGGGCACGAGAAACTGGATCCCAAGTCCTGTAGAAGAGACTAACTAATGAACACAAAGACTATTTCTGTAATTTGGGAGAGTTTCGGCTTAAGGAGTCACATTATTAGCTTTTTTTTTTTTTTTTGCTCTTTTAGCCTATACATAATCTATACAGTTTCCATTAAATGACTGTTCCATTATAGAATAAGTCTTGAACTCCTTTAAAATTACTGATTTAGCTTTTCATTCTTTCCTTTCATTAAATCATCAGATTTTAGATAATAAAGAATGTGGCAGAAATCCATTCTATTTTATGGATCCTAGAAAATTCTTATACCACTTATTTTTAAAATGAGTACTATTGTCACTCTGGATTTGTACAAGGGTATCATAACATATCATTATAGTTTCAAGAGTCTTACTGGTATACACAAAGACCTGTAATCACACACATAATATAGGTATTGACTATCACACATGTATTAACATGTTTGTAATTAATTTAAAATACCAACATAATCAATTTGCCAGATTTGATCTGATTAATTTTTCCTACTAAATATGATCTTTCCAATGCTGCAGAATACCTCAGCTCAGATCCTACCACAAGAAGGCCATTTGAGGATAGTGTAATTTTAATACTCCAAGAGATAGGTAAACCATGGTGCTGGATCTACCTATGAAGGGCATGATCTTCAAGATTGTGCTGTATTCATTGTTCTGTTCATACACTAGGTTAAAATTTGGCTAAGGAGATTTTTGTCTCTTTGGATGCTTGTTCTATGGAGTAAATCATACAGTGAGTTTTAACATGAAATTTATTAATTATCATTGAGATTGTTGACAAATTTCCTCCATACATCACCTCCATATTTCTTTGTTGCTTATAATCCATTTATATTTTTACTATCCGATCTGTCACAGATAATAAATTGATATATAGACATGGCATTTTCTTGGATTTTCAGTTTTAAAAACCTGATACACAGCATATATTTATGGATATTGACTACTCCTATCTTTTCTCATGTGTGTATATTTGTTTGTTTTACCAATTGGATAATAAGTTATAGCTTTCTAAAAGCATAGTTGTTGACTCTCTTAGAAGCCCTACTCATAAACTGCACATGATTCTGGAATATAGGAGACAACTTGTCATATAATTTTATATACTTGATTGTAGTTTCTATTATGATTCCTGAACAGGAGAAAGAATAGTATCTTTCCTATCATGGGGAATGCTACCGATTTTTTGTTTAGTAAAGAGGCTTCTTTTCAGTGTCCTTTTGCCTTGCACATATTTTCTAATAGCATATTATGAGATATTCTGCTAAATATACTTTGTTGTTGAACATGCTATTGGAGTTTCCAGTTTAGTTATTGTATTATTCAGTTCTATGACTCCTACTTAGTATTTTATGTAGTTTATAACGTATTAAAATTTTTATTTTGTTTCTGAATTTCTGTTTTGATCTCAATTACTGCCATTTCAAAATCTTTATCAGGTCAATTGGTTATTCTCATTTAATAACGCACACATTTTGGTTATAAAAAATTTATGAGTGTTGATTTTGAAAACATATTTTCTATCTTTATTTATTGGATTTTGTGTTCTTTTCTTCCTCTGTGATTATCCTTTCACTTATGCAATAGTGGAACTTCAATAATCTTCTCAGTCAGCTTCTGAGAAATTCTCAGATTTTTTTTTCTCCAGATCCTTATTTTAGTTGAAGTAGTTCACTGAAAGTTCAGAGGTTCAAATTTTTACTATTTTTTTTTAAACAAGCAAGATTGAATCCACCCCCTTGACAAACAGCTGGTAATGTTGGATTGCTACATATGGTGCTTAGTTCCTCCACATCTTAGTGGTATACTAAAACTCACATTGTCGCTCACTTGTTCCATGCTATGTAGGATATATTGACAAATGTGCATAGTGTTTTTCAGATGGCACACTCTTTTAAATTCATGATTGTAGCAGATGTCAGGTCTCAGTAGCAGTGAGAGATGAGTGGTATTCTAACACCAGAGAAAGCCAAGGGTAGGGCAGCTGTGAAGTACTCACACACCCATTTAGCATCTCAGAGGACTACTAATTGCCTGCCCCATCAGCTTCCAGATGCAGACTAGTTAACAGCTTGATGGATAGCAGCAGCGGTGAAGGATGGGACCTGAGGCATGCACTCATGCCCCTTCCAGTTAGGAACTGGGAGCACAGTGATTTGTCTGAGCTGAGCTGAGCTGGGAGAAACCTTCACTGATAGAGAGGAAACAACTAGTTCAATTAATTTTTTTCCTTTGTGTTTTTGATACTGACAAATGATGAGCTTTGTCATATCCCAGCAGTAAGTCAGTCCTTTCCTGGGCTTTGAAAGTTGGGGTTTCCAGT
This sequence comes from Mastomys coucha, assembly GCF_008632895.1. Classification (NCBI taxonomy): domain Eukaryota; kingdom Metazoa; phylum Chordata; class Mammalia; order Rodentia; family Muridae; genus Mastomys; species Mastomys coucha. The sequence goes on from NW_022196903.1 coordinate 6,099,367, forward strand.
AAATAAACTAAGTCCTCCCAGAGAAGTGAAGGAGGATTGGTTTAATCATGTAAGGAAACAGGCTTGAGGAGAGCAGGCTGTTGCTATGTCTACACATTTTGTCAGACTGTCAAAAGTCTTACTAATCTTCCCCCCACAAGACAGTCTCACTTGAAGGCTATTTAAAGAATGGAGCTAGCACAGCATCGCTGGACACATACTGCAAACCTTTCAGGAAAAATGAGGAACCATTTCAATACCATTTCACTGAACAGAGGGAGATGGTAGCAAAAAGTAATCATATGCTCATTTAAGACGCTCTTTCGACTGCTGGGGTTCAAAGAGATATAGCAGCTAGACTCTGGAGAGAGCCATGAAGAACCCAGGATGCTTTAAGTACACTGCAAATCCCTGTATTGTGGGGTGTATTCCAGAAGGTGGCATTTCCTCACTAATGGCAAAGTGTTAAGGTAGTGAAATTCTCAGCTTTTCTAACTTGGATGTGTAGATAAGTTATTTTTGTTTGTTTTTTCTTCCTTATTTAATTACTTATTTACCTATTCACTCATTTTACATCCCGCTCACTTCTTCACCCCCCTCCTGGTTCCCTGCCTTACAAGTCCCTTCCCCTGTTTCCTTCTCTCCTTCTCTTCTGAAAGGGTTGCCACCATCCCCTAAGCCTGGAACCTCAAGTCTCTGAAGGGTTAGGCTCATCTTCTACCACTAAGGCCAGACAAGAGAGCTAGTTAGGGGAATGGACTCCACAGACAGACAACAGTTTTAGGGACAGCCTCTGTTCCAGTGTTGGGCAACTGACATGAAAACTGAGCTGTATATCTACTATATATACACCTATACACCAGGGACCTCAGTTCAGCCTCTGTGTGCTCTTTGGTTGGTGGTTCAGTCTCTGAGAGCCCCAAACGGTCCAGGTTAGATGGCTCTGTTGGTCTTCCTGTGGCATTCCTATCTCCTTTGGGGCCTTCAATCCTTCCCCTAATTCTTCCACAAGAATCCCTGGAGCTCCCACCTATGTTTAGCTGCCAATCTCAGCATCTGTTTCAGTCAGCTGCTGGGTGGAGCTTCTTAGAGGACAGTAATGCTAGGCTCCTGTCTGTAAGCATAACAGAGTATCATTAATAGTATCAGGAATTTGATGCTTGCCTGTGGGATAGGTCTCAAGTTGGGCCACTTATTATTATTCTCTGCTCTATCTTTGTCCATGCATTTCTTGTAGATAGTACCAATTTGGGGTTGAATGTTTTATGGGCAGGTTGTTGTCCTTATCCTCTACTGTCCTGCCTGGCTACAGGAGATGGCCTCCTCAGGTTCCATATCACCACTACTATGTGTTTCAGCTAAGGTCACCTGCACTGACTACTGGGAGCGTTCCCTATTACAAGTCTCTGACAGGTCCTAGAGATACTCCCCACAACCCATCCATGCCATGTGCAGATTTCTTCTTATTCTTCTGGCCCTTTGGCCCTCTCTTCTATCTCTCCCCATACCTGATCCTGAGCCCCCCTCCCATTTCACCCTCTACCCATCCCCTCCACCACCTGGTTCCCTCCTCTATATGCCTCCTATGACTATTTTATTCCCCTTCTATGTGAGATTCAGGCATCTTCACTTGGGCATTCCTTCTTGTTAAGCTTCTTTGGGTCTGTGGAATGATTGTGTGTATCCTGTTTTATGGCTCATATCCACTTATTATTAGTGAGTACATATTATGCTTGTCCTTTTGGGTCTGGGTTACCTCACTCAGGATGATATTTTCTAGTTCCATCTATTTTCCTGCAAAATTCATGATAATTTTTATTGTTGTTTTTAATAACTGAATAATATTCCATTGTGTAAATCAATTAGTGGTGTTGTGGATAGGGATCTTTTAATGGATCCTGGATTTCACCTAGAGGGACTTTGTCTCTATTGGTATTTATTTCAGTTGCACATGAGATGAGCCAGTACAATCTTCTAATGTGACCTTTTTAAAGGTAGCAAATATATATATATATATATATATATATATATATATATATATATTTCAACGAAAATTGTCAAACTTCTCACTTTGATTGCCTGTAAGATTGTGCACCTGTGCTCATGTATGTACAAACATACACACACATACACACACACAGGCACGCACACACACACACACACACACACACACACACACATACTCATACACCATCATCATCATCACATGCACACATTGCTTTCTATTAAGCACTTGAGGTGGTCTATTTACTCTTAGACAAAAGAATGTGTTGATTATTTGATGGAAAAATATACAGATGTAAGAGATAACCAGATAGATTTTTTCTTTTTTTCTTTTTCTTTTTTTTTTTAATTACATATTTTCACTATTTACATGTCAAATGATATCTCCTTTCCCGGTTTCCGCTCCAAAAGAAAGAGAAAAAAAGAGAAAACAAAAACCAAAAAACCCTGTTCCCTCCCCCCTCCCCCTGCTCACCAACCCACCCTCACTTGCTTCTTAGCCCTGGCATTCCACTAGACTGGGGCATAGAACCTTCACAGGACCAAGAGCCTCTCCTCCCATTGATGACCAACTAGGCTATACTCTACTATACATATGCTGTTGGGGCCATTAGTCCCACCGTGTGTACTCTTTGGTTGGTGGTTTAGTCCCTGGAAGTTCTAAGGGTACTAGTTAGTTCATATTGTTCGTCCTAAGGAGTTGCAAACCCTTCAGCTCCTTGGATCCTTTCTCTAGCTCCTTCATTGGGGACCCTGTGCTCAGTCTGGTGGATGTCTGTGAGCCTCTACTTCTGCATTAGTCGGGCACTGTCTTAGCCTCTCAGGAGACAGCTATATTAGCCTCCTGTCAGCCAGCACTTACTGATATCCACAATAGTGTCTGGATTTGATGATTGAATATGGGAAGGATTCTCAGGTGGGACAGTCTCTGGATTGTCCTTCCTTCAGTCTCTGCTCCATAGTTTGTCTCTACAACTCCTTCCATGGCTATTTTGCTCCCCCTTTTAGGAAGGAATGAAGTCAGATAGCTTTTTATACTGGATATTTTCATCATTTACATTTCAAATGTTATCTCCTTTCCTGGTTCCTCCCTCGGGAAACCCCCTATCCTATCCCTCCCCTCCCTCCAGCTCCTATGAGGGTGCTCCCTCACCCACCAACCCACTCCTGCCTCCCCACCCTGGTATTCCCCTACACTGGAGCATTGAGCCTTCACAGGACCAAAGGCCTCTCCTCCCACTGATGCCAGATAAGGCCATCCTCTGCTACACATGTGGCTGGAAGCACAGGTCCCTCCTATGTGTACTATTTGGTTGGTGGGTTAGTCCCTGGGATCTCTGGGGCTCTTGGTGGTTGATATTGCTGTTCTTCCTATGGGGTTCCAAACCTCTTCAGCTCCTTCAGTCCTTTAACTCCTCCATTAAGGACCCTATGCTCAGTCCAGGTTGGTTGTGAGCACACAGTCATTTTTCTCCACCTTATTCTGGATGCTTCATTCCTGACGAATAGTTTTAGAGGAAATTCCAGTCTCTAGGATGCATTATGAGAAAGATGAAAAAAAAAAGCCCTCCCATTTTTACTTATTCCCAACTCCACCATTTTATTATTTGACTACCTGAAACAAAAATTATCTTTCTATGAGCCTAATTGCATACTGAAGTTATTTTTTTAAAGGCACATTTAAGTTTTAGAATAGAAAATTGGAATAAAATCTACTTTATGGTACAAAGATTAAAATGTGTCTAAATATTACCCTCTGTAATATTGTTCATTAAATGATTTCCACATATTCAGTTCAATTCACCTACTCCTTTTTCACTTAAGAAGGTATTAAAAATATCACCCTTTTATTTCCTATGTTCAACCCACATATTCTTCACCTTGTTTGCTAATTGCATGTTGTGGGCCACATACTATGCTAGTTATTGTGGACATAGAAAAATATAAAATTCCTCCCCCAAAAGAAGTTTATGTTTTATCAATAATTAAGATGTATAAGTAGATTAATTTTAATACTGTGATTTCTATGCTATGGGAGTGCATGCACACTTTGTATGACAGCAGTTTATGAGGCAAAAAACTTCAAGGAAGCCAGTCTCCTGCAACCCCTAACTCAGAGGTAGCCCAGATATGTCCTTGCGATAGTCTCGCGTGCTAGGTGCTCACCAAGATATGATTTACTAATAGCTAGACAAAATTAAATGTTGTTCTCTGACCTCCACCAATGTTCCAACATCTTAGCCATACCCTGGCTTGGAATTTCGAAGGCAATGTTTCACATTCAGACTAATTGCCTCCAACATTGTTAGAGAGATAATGAAGGGGGGTAGGGCATTGAAGTTTACTGAATAGAATTTGATAATCCCAAGACAAGGTCAAATTTTCAGTCAAGTACAGCAGTTGAACCACTCCCAGGGATTAGAAGAATGGGACCCCTAGGATTACCTCTATTAGCCCAGAAGATTAGCATAGTGGATGTTTACTATGGATGGGCAGGACCTTGAGCAGAGTGTGTGTGCGACAGTGTACTGCAGAGCATTCAAGATTCGAGCCTCTACCCTCTTGGCTGGCTTGCCCCCAGCACCCTGGGGACTCTGGCCAGGGCCACGAGGGCCAGAGCATGCTTGGAGCCCAGGGGTGCTTCACCGGTTCAGAGGAGATGGATGTTGTTTTAGACCCAGTGTATTTTAGAGGGCCTCAGATGTACCTTGACTGCTGAGCTGCCAGATTTTTCTTTTCTCTTTTGTAATGACTGTAAAAGTCTGATGCCATTTTGAGAAATACATTCAGATCCTGCACTTCCTTGTGTCGTGTCTGTCATTTTTTCTTCGCTGACATCTTGCAGATATGACCAAGACCCTGTTTCTCCCACGGGTTGAGGGAGGCCAAGGCTGGACAGCCTGAGGCATGGGAGTGTTTCTGTTTTATTTAAATGTTGTAAAGGATAAATTACTAAAACTTGCCAGGTGTATAGTGAAAGGCAATGATCCATCCTGGCAGTTTCCCCCACTTTGCAAGGTAGGTAGTGATGTAATGGGTATCATTAGTGGACCAAGCCTTATGCTCTGTGTATTATTAATAACAGGCAATGCAAATAACCCTGGCTATTTAAATGGTAAGTAGGAGGGTAGCAAGAGAAATTAGAGAGAGAGAGAAAGAGTAGGAGAAGGAGAAGGAGTCATAGGGAGAGGGAGAAATAGGGAGAGAGAGAGCGGGAGAGAGCAAGAGGGAGAAGGTGAAAGAAGGAAAACTCTATTCACTGAATATGTGGCTAGATAACAGAAGATTATGCTTAACTTAAAGTATTTTCAAAACTCTGTTTTATGAGTCAGTTTAAATAAGAAGTAGGAAAATGAAAGAGTAAGTTTCTTGTGTTCAGAAAGATCATAGATATTCTGGTTTGTGAACTCTGATGTTATCTTTATGGATTGTATAACTTTGCCTCAAATCACTCCAGAGCTGCAGGACCCTTTGCAGAGGAAGTAGAAGGCATCTCCTTGAGGGAGTTGTATATATATTGCTCTCTATTGCTCTGAACTAATATATAAGATTATTTTTATGAGCACAGCATGCTTCTTGAGAAGGGATATATTACCACTGATACGAGAATCTTCAGCCAAGTCATGGGTCATTCATTTTCTTTTTCATCAGATTTAGACTGTGAAATAGTTGAACCATGAAGAAGAAGAGAAATAGAAAAGTAGGAGTTACACTTATCTTTTCTGATATGTGAAGAAACAGCAAAGATAATTACTTGAACATTGCTGTTACAATGTTAAAACAACTCGTTTATAATCTAGTTGATTTCACTGATAAAATTTAGACTCTATTTTCTTCTGACTAGAGAAAAGTGACTCAGGAATTATTACAAATCTTTTTCCTACAAATGCAAAAATGTGAATAAGACAGGGTAAATATGATAAACAGAATTTTAGTATACTACCCTCTATAATTAACCAAATCATTGTAATTTAAGGTGAAAAAGAGAACATACAAAATAATTGTGCAGAGTGAGCTTCATTAGGAGAGAGAGAGCTTCTTAGTAATGCTCTTCCTCCAGGATTAGTCCTTGAAGTAGGAAGATGATCAGAAAAGATGTAGTGCCATAGGTAGTGTCATGGGATCTTGAAAAAGACAGAGATGGAGAAATAGATAGAGGAGGAAGAGGGAGAGACAGAGAGGCACAGAGAGACTAATAAAGAAAATCTTGATTGTCCTTCCTTCAGTTTCTGCTCGAAATTTTGTCTCTGCAACTCCTTCCATGGATATTTTGTTCCCCCTTCTAAGAAGGATTGAAGTATCCATACTTTGGTCTTCCTTCTTCTTTAGTTTCTTGTGGTTTGTGGATTGTATCTTGGGTATTCCTAGCTTCTGGGCTAATATCCATTTATCAGTGAGTATATACCATGTGTGTTCTTTTGTGATTGGGTTATCTCAAACAGGATGATATCCTCCAGAGACTGCCCCACCTGGGGATCCTTCCCATATACAATCACCAAACCCAGACACTATTGTGGATGCCAGCAAGTGCTGGCTGACAGAACCCTGATATAGCTATCTCCTGAGAGGCTCTGACAGTGCCCGACAAATACAGAAGTGGAGTCTCACACACATCCATTGGACTGAATATAGGGTCCCCAATGAAGGAGCTGGAAAAAGGACCCAAGGAGCTAAAGGGGTTTGCAGCCCCATAAGAGGAACAACAATATGAACTAACCGGTACCCCCAGAGCTCCCAGGGACTAAAACTCCAACCAAAGAGTACACATTGGGGGACTCATGGCTCCAGCAGCATGTGTATAGCAGAGGATGGCCAAGTCAGTCATCAATGGGAGGGGAGGCTCTTGGTCCTGTGAAGGTTCTATGCCCCAGTATAGAGGAATGCCAGGGCCAGGAAGTGGGAGAGGTTGGGGTGGTAAGCAGGGGAGTGGGGGGGGAAACAGGGGATTGTTTTTGTTTTAGTTTGTATTTTTTTATTTTATTTTTGTCTTATTTTATTTTTATTTTTCCTTTTGAAGGGGAACCTGGGAAAGGAGATATTATAAATAAAGAAAACATCTAATAAAAAAAAATACATATAGTGGGACTCATGGCTCCAGTTGCATATGTAGCAGAGGATGGTCTAGTTTGTCATCAGAGGGAAGAGAGGCCCTTAATCCTGTGAAGGTTCTATGTCCCAATGTAGGGGAATGCCAGGGCCAGGAAGTAGGAGAGGTGTATTGGTGAGCAAGGGGTTGGGGGACGAATAGGCCTTTTTTTTTCCTGAGGAGAAACCAGAAAAGGGGATAACATTTGAAATGTAAATAAAGAAAATAGCTAGTAAAAACAAAGAAAATCTTTATATTCTTGCTTCTTTATTTTTTACCTAAATTATTTTCCTGTTCACTTGCCTCTTTTTTTTAATGGAATAAGTTATTTCTTTTTTTTTTTTTT
>NW_022196903.1:6107566-6108327 GCF_008632895.1 Mastomys coucha
GTTACCTCACTCAGGATGATATTCTCCAGATCCATCCATTTCCCTAAGAATTTCAAAAATTCATTGTTCTCAATAGCTGAGTAGGATTCCATTGTGTAGATGTACCACAATTTCTGTATCTACTCATCTGTTGAGGGACATCTGAGTTGTTTCCAGTTTCTGGCTATTATAAATAAGGCTGCTATGAACATGGTGGAGCATGTGTCCTAGTTACATGTTGGAACATCTTTTGGGTATATGCCCAGGAGTGATATAGCTGGGTCCTCTGGTAGAACTTTGTCCAATTTCCGGAGGAACTGCCAAACTGATTTCCAGAGTGGTTGTACCAGTTTGCAATCCCACCAGCAATGAAGTAATGTTCCTCTTTCTCTACAACTTCTCTAGCATCTGCTGTCACCTGAGTCTTTTTTCCCTAGCAAATCTGACTGGTGTGAGGTGGAATCTCAGAGTTGTTTTGATTTTCTTTTCCCTGATGTCTAAGGATGTTGCTTCCATGTATATGTGGCATTCTATTGTTTATGTTGTTATTGAGGAGCAGCCTTAGACCATGGTGATCTGATAGGATACACGGAATTATTTCAATCTTCTTGTATCTGCTGAGGCCTGATTTGTGACCAATTATATGGTCAGTTTTGGAGAAGGTCCCATGAGGTGCTGAGAAGAAGGTATATATTTTTGTTTTAGGATAAAAAGTCTATAGATATCTGTTAAATCCATCTGTTTCATAACTTCTGTTAGTCTCACTGTGTCCTTGTTTATTT
>NW_022196903.1:6109270-6158642 GCF_008632895.1 Mastomys coucha
TTTGGTCTTCTCATTGTGTCCTGGATTTCCTGGATGTTTTGGGTTAGGGTCTTTTTGTTTTTTGCATTGTCTTTGACTGTTCTGTCAATGTTGTCTATGTTATCTTCTGCCCCTGAGACTCTCTTCTATCTCTTGTATTCTGCATAATATGCATCTAAGTTTCCTTACTTCTTTCTTAAGATTTCTAACTCCAGAGTTGTCTCTTTTTGTGATTTGTTTATTGTTTCTACTTCCATTTTTAGGTTCTGGATGATTTTACTCAATTCCTTCACATGTTTGTTTGTGTTTTCCTGCAATTCCTTAAGAGATTTTTGAGACTGTTCTTTAAGTGCTTCTACTTGTTTACTTGTGATCTCCTGTAATTCTTCATGGGGTTTTTTGTTTCCTCTTTAAGGGCTTGAACCTCTTTACCTATGTTCTGTATTTCTTTAAGGGAGTTATTCATGTCCTTCTTAAGTTCCTCTATCAGCATTGTGAAATATGATTTTAGATCCAATTCTTGCTTTTGTGGTGTTTTGGGATATCCAGGACTTGCTGCGGTGGGAGTACTAGGTTCTGAAGAAGCCAAGTAGTCTTGCTTTCTTTTGGTAGGATTCTTTCATTTGCCTTTTGCCATCTCTTGATTTCTGGTGTTAGGTGTTCTTGGTGTCTCTGACTAGACCTTGTCCTTTCCCTGTGGACCTGCAACTCCCCTGAGACTTGTAGGGCCTGTACTTCCCAGCTGCCTGGTCCTGCCTTAGAAAGTAGCTGGAGAGCAAATGGTGGATCTCACCTGAGTCTCTGGGTTAAAGCACTCCCTGGAGGCAGGCCCTCCACTTGCAGGGAAGGGGCAGAGGGAGTTGCTGTTCCACCTCTGTCACTGGAAAGCTGAGAGGATCCTGTCCCTGCTGCTCTGCAACTCCCCTGCGACTTGTGGGGCCTGTGCCTCCCAGCTGGCTGGTCCCATCTTAGAAAGTTGCAGGAAGGAAAATATATTCTTGCTTCTAATTCTTGGAAGTTTAATCTATAAAAGGAATAAATTTTTAAGGAATGAGAATTACAATACAAACCTTTGTAGAGACTTTACCTCCCTAAAGAAGTTGTAAATATTCATACATTTATTAAAAATGTATACCCTAACCATGATTTCTCATCTTTAGTTCAGGGTTGTTACACATTTTCAAGCTTAGTATTTTTAACTTCCATCTTTCTTGCCTTTCTTCTTTCTCAAACATCAAAAATCTGTTTTCCAGAACTTAAGAACCGTGCTGTACATGATTTGGTGGCTGTTTCTCCAAATGTAGTTCATCTTGATTGGAAACAAGAGTTAAAAGAATATGGCTATGATTTTATTTCACACATCCATTAAAATCTTTAAATTTCTTTTGTGTATTTCCTAAAGTGTCACTACACAATGCCCTCTACCCTTAATCATGCTTTCTACCTGTTTTGTAACTAGAATTTTAATGAACATAACCATAACTGTTAATCTGTCTATTGTCTTCTTCTGCTTCTTAGGTATATTAGGGTTGAGATACTTGGTGGCTTACAATCTCTAACAGATTTCCTGTATTTCTTTTTACAAATCTAAAGTGCTGATTTCCTAGTATATCTTTCATCTCACTTCATAAAAACCAAATAATAAATGAAGACCTCATGGCTGTAAGAGTAAGTATTTGTGTACCCTTCACTTCTGAAATTACATACCCCAGTAAGTTGAAATTAGGATGTGCACCTGTGTGGATATTAGCAGTGAGCATAGGGGCCAAAAAATAAGAATAATATACTAGTACAGTGATGATGGGACCAGAGGTCTCCTTCACATAAGTGAGTATAAAGTGAGAAAATGTTACCTGTCAACCAGGGCACAATTTTCACTGAATACTGACTCTGCTTGCCTGTGTTTTTTAGTTACTATTGAAAACCTGTAAAATACATGGAGCAATTTACTATGTTTACACAACACTATCTTAATGATATTTTGATACAGCATCCACAAAATGTTGAAGTATGTGTATTAATATATCATAAAATTTTTTTGCATGAAAAATATGAAATACAACATTTTATCTCAAGAGCCAATATTGATATAAGTATATGGATGACTATGGTGAGTATTAATAACTGATCTGAGTATAAAATCTGCTAAATAACGAGAACTGCAATGTCTTAATTCTTTCTGTTATCATTGTGAAAGAAAAGGCCTTTGGTCAATATTTGAAGCTTTGCATAAACAGATCATTCAACAGGGGATGGTTGAAAAGTTGGTACACTAACTTTAAGCTACATAAAACATTTTGTTAGTGGATACTTGTAGAAATGATAGTCCTGATGATATTATAAAACAAATATTAACAATTTCTGTATAGGAGGTAATGCTGGTAGTAGCTGGTAGTAGGCCATTGTATATATGCATGTATGTATGTATGTATGTATATATGTATATGTAATATGAATGTATGTGTAAGATGCCCTGGAGAGGACAATGGCCACAGATAGATGGATGATAGAAAGACAGACAGATAGATAGAAAGATAGATGGATGGATAGATAGATAGATAGATAGATAGATAGATAGATAGATGAATAGATGGATAGATGATAGACAGGTAGACAGCAAGGCCTTACCTTTTTATGTGAAAAGAAGACAGCATTCATGAGATGTATGCTTTGTGATAAATAACTAGTTATCATGTAAAAAGACTTGATAGCATGTAGATCATCCTAGGTGCACTTAATGATTATAATGATCATCTGTGTTAATGAATTGGGTAGAAAAAACAAACTCTAAATTTCATGACATGATATGACTTCAATCAAGGTCCTGTCCAGGAGGCCTCTGTTCTCTTCCTACCCATAAATACCAAAGGATAGAGGCAATATTTCTTTTGATGATTTTATTTTAAAGAGATGAACTTATATATAAAACTATAAACCAGAAACAAATATAAATATAAACATATTAATTAAAGTTATGAATGCAAAATCATCATTTTAAAAGGTTGTATTTATATATATGAACATTAAACTATCCTCCCAAATAAACAAATTAAGAAAATACCACTTAAAATTTTATCAAAAAGAATGAAGTACAGTATAGTAGTTTCAAATACACATTATACTATAACATGAATAATTTGGGCTAATTAATATATAAAGTCTCTGACTATATTTGTCAAAGGATGTTTTGTTGAATATATGTTTTTTGTCCTTTGAGAACTTCATACATGTATATAAGGTGTTTTGATCAAATCCACCAACTCATTTATTTCCCACCAACTTCTCCCAGACATTTCACTTAGTGGAAGCATTTTTGAGTTTAGATTTGGATAACTTACCCCAATTAAAATTCCAGAAGGTAAAACCTCTTATAGTAACTGAAAAGCCATAGTAAAACTCTACTACACAAAATCATTACAGCACAGAAAAGAGTTTTACCCAGAAATCTAAAGTCTTTTTTGAGTGTTAGTATGTAGAAGGACATTTAAACAATTATATTTATTTTGTAAGTATGCTGAAAACATTCATAACTATAAAATCAATTTTAAGTCCTAAGGCATTTGTTAGTAAGCAATAATTCTAAAAGGATGATGTAACTAAATAATTCTTGAAAATTAAAATGATAATATTAAGTTCATTTGAAAGTATGGTAATATTTTTAAAAATTATATCTTGGGGGCTTTGTCTCTTGGTTCTGACTAAGGGTCCTCCTAGTTCTGTTAGGTAATATTTTGAGCCTGGATGTCTTTTACTTCCTCTATACATATTATTCTTCAATTTGCTTTTTTCTTACTTGACCAGATTTGTTGTACTTTCTTTGCAGGAATTGTTTTTAGTTTCTTTATTTACGTATTTATTTTTATATTTACCATTCTCTTTGGCTCTTATATACATTTACTCTATGTATCCATTTCATCTTCAATGACTGAGATTCTCCCATACCATTTTTTTCTGTAGATGACACCTGCCTCTGCCAAAATTCATCAATTTTTTCATTTCTAGAATTCACTCAGTTTGTGTTTCTTTATTGCATCTGTTTTCATTTTCAGGTCTTCAACAGTTTTAGTTTCCTTCATCTGTTTGTATTTTCTTGGCTTTATGTAAGGAACATATCCATTTGCTCCATGTATTTGTGTTTTCCTAGCTTTTTAAGGCATTTTTTTTCATTTCTTCTTCAAGGACCTCTATCATCTTCATATATTTGGTTTTAAAGTCTTTTCCTTGTGCTTCAGTTATGTTTAGCTATGAATATTCAGGGTAGGATAGCTGGCCTCTAGCAGGAACATATTGCTCTGGCTGTTATAGATTTTGTTATTAAACTGATGTCTAGGCAGATAGGTTTGGGTTGATTAGAGGTCTAGCTACTCATTTCTGGGTTTGTATTTGCTCATAGATTCATAGAATTAACAGTAAAAATCGCCATCCTACCAAAAGCCATCTACAGATTCAATGAAATACCATACAAATTCAAACACAATTCTTTACAAAAAGATAATTCTAAATAAAAGATAATTAGAATTTTAAAATATAATTTTAAAAGATAATGGGAAAACAATAACAATCACAACATCGACATCATCAACAACAACTAGAAAAAAACAATATAATTAAAACCATCCTGAACAATACAAGAACTACTAGATGCCCCACTATTCTTGATTCCATAGCTAAAGTAATAAAATCTGCGTGATACTGGAATAAAAACAGACTGGTTGATTAACAGAATTGAATTCAAGTCCCAGTTATAAATCCACACACCTATGGACAACAGATATTTTTTTATAAAGTATCCAAAACTACATACTAGAAAAATACAGCATCATTAACAAATGATGTTGATCAAGCTGGATGACTATATGTAGAAGAATATAAATAGATCAATATTTACCACCCTGTGCACAACTCAAGTTCAAGTGAATTAAAGACTTCAACATAAAATCAGATACACTGATCCTGACAAAAAGCAAAGTTGGAAATAACATACATTGCCACAAAGGACGACTTTCTGAACAAAGCACTGATAGCCCAGGTACTGAATACAATGAATACACGGCTTCTCATGAGACTGAAGAGCTTTCTGTATGGTAAGGGAAAGTGTTAACCAGACAATGTCAGTTTTCAAATTGAAAATGATTGTTATGTACCACATATTTGATAGAGGACTAATACCAAGAATATGTAATGAACTCAAGAAACTACATAAGTAATCTAATTTAAAAATGGGAACAGATCTAAACATTCTCATAAGAAAATAATCAAATGGCTTAGAAACATTTAGAGATGTTCAATATCTTCAGTGATCACAGAAATACAAATTAAAACTTCCTTGAGATTCCATCTTATACCTATTAGAATGGGGGTAAGATCAATACCACAAGTGACAGCTCATGATAGTCAGGATGTGGATCAAAGGAAACACTCTTCCATTGCTGATGGATGTGCAAACATGTACGGCTACTATGGAAATCAATATGGTGGTCACTCAGATAATTGCGAATCTGTCTACTTCAAACACAGCTACATCACTCTTGGGCCTATACACAAAGGATGCCCCACCTTACCACAAAGACACTTTCTCAATTATGTTCATTGTTACTTTAATAATAAATACAGAAATTTGAAGCAACCTAGATTTCTCTCAACAGAAGAATGATAAATGAGAAAGATGAATAAATGTGGTACATTTACACAAAGGAGTATTTATTAGATTAAAAAAAATGACTCTGAAATTTAGAGGCAAATGGCTGAAATATCCTGAGTGAGAGTGAGGTAACCTTGACCCAGAAAGACAAATATGGTATATATTCACTTGTAAGTGAATATTAGCTATTAAGTAAATGATATTCAAACTATAATCCATAAACCCAGAGAGGTTAGATAAGAGGGGTAGGTTTGAGAGGGGAATGCATAGATCTGCCTGGGTAGGTAAATAGAATAGTTTGTTTGGGTGAACTTCGGATGATTGGGGTTGGGAGCAAGAGGGATAAGATGGGGTGGGTTGGATAATGGAATAGAATGAGAAGAGAGACTGTTGGACTTGGTAGAGGGATTTGGTGAAATAGTGTAGAAACCTAGTGTAGTGGAAACTTCTCAGAGTCTTTGAAGGTGATCTTAATGAGGATTCTTAGTAATATGGGTTACTGTGTCTCAACTGGCCATCTCTTATAGCCAGGCAAGCCTTCTAGTGAGCCTTCATTCCTAAATTCCTGTCTCTTTGGTTCAGGAAATTATTCAGTAGGTTATTGAAAGAAAAAATGTCACATCACCAACCCACAAAATTGCTAAACTACAATCTATCTTGCACACAAAATATGTTAGGGCAAATGGTGGCACAGAACTTTTAGGAGTATCCAATCTATATCTAAATAACATAAGGCCCACCCCATGAGAAGTAACTCATATCTGACACTTCTTTGATAACCAAAACCACTATTCCTAATGATATTCTGCTATACTCATAGATCAGTGCCTTACCCAGTCATCATCAGCAAGGTTTCATTTGGTAGCAGATGGGAACAGATGCAGAGACCCACAGTCAGACACTATAAGGAAAGAGAGAGTCTTTATTGGCAGTAATATCATTTTCCTTACCTCTGAGGTCAGAGAATCCTGTCAAATAAAGAAAGATTATATGGATCAGACAGGATGGAGGCAACCAGGAAAACACAGCTCTCTGAATCAACTAAGCCAGGTACATATGAGCTCACAGAAACTGAAGCAGCAATCACAGGGCCTACATGAGTCTGCACTAGATCTTCTATATCTATATTGTCATTATTAGATTAGTATTTTTAAGGGACTACTGATTATGACAGCTAATGGGTCTCTGACTTTTATCCCTACTACTGGGTTTCTTTTCCTCCTGTTGGGTTACTGTGTCCAGCTTTGATAAGAATGTTTTTGATTCAAGTTATTATGTTTTATTTTGTCTTGTTTGGTTGTTATCTCTTAGAAGCTTGCTGTTCTTTTCTTTTTTTATTTTTTAATAGAAACTGAAAGGGAGTAGGTCAGGAGGGGAGGAAGGAGGGAAGGAACTGGAAGGAGTAGAGGGAGGACAAACTATAATCAGGATAGTTTACGTGAAAAAAGTACTTGTTTTCAATTAAAGGGAAAAGATCCAAAGTCATCAACAGAGAAACAAACTTTAAATTGAAAATAATATTTTCTTTTCATATTATATACTGTGACTACCTCTTAGATCCTCTTTCTTTTCTTTTCTTTTCTTTCCTTTTTTTTTATTTTTTTTTCTGTTTTTTTCAAGACAGAGTTTCTCTGTATACCTCTGGCTGTCCTGGAACTTACTTTGTAGAGCAGGCTTGCCTCGAACTCAGAAATCTGTTTGCCTCTGCCTCCCAAGTGCTGGGATAAAGGTGTGCGCCACCACTTTCAGGCTAGATTCTCTTTTTTACCCACCCACCCAAATCCACATTGTTCCTTTCTCTCACTACAACAACTGACAGGCATCTAAAATAAAAGTAAAAAGAATAAAACAAAGAATAAGCAAACAAATAATTCAAAACAAACAAACAGAAAAAAGAGTGAAAGAAAAAGCACAAGCAGTGTGCACAAACACTGAGATGAATAGATTTCCACATATCTAAAAACCCATAAAAACAAAATTGGAATCATAATACATAAGTTAAAGCTCTATAAAAATGAATAAAATGCTCTAACAAGCATTATGTGACAAAACCCCAACAAAACAAATAAACAAAAAACTCAAAAATGTTTATTAAATTATTTGTATGTTGGCCAATGACTGCTAGACATGAATCCTGCCCTTAAGTATGGTTTGCATATTCAGGAAGACTTTTGGAGAAACCTAATTTTTCTTTTTTGAATAGTAATTAATGGAGATAAGTTCTAGATAACGGTCAAGGCTTGAGCCTACTTCCTTTCTCAGTGCTAGGTCTTCCATCTATCTGGTACAGACCCATGCAGGCCTTGTATATGGTGCCACAATCACAGAAAATATTTTTAACAAAATCATAGTTAAAAAATAAAAAACTCAAGAAAGCTCAAACTAGAGAAACAAATGTCTATCAAGCTAAAAGAGGCTGTTGAACATCTAAGTGATAGGACCAGAAACAAAACTCCCTACAAGAAACAATAATCTAAACAGTTAATGGAAAGAACAAGAATACTAAAAGCTGCAAGGAAAAGAGACCAACTAACGTATATATTTACACCTATTTAGCATAACACCTCACTTTTCCATTGGAATTCTGAAAGCCATATGGCCTGAAACCCTGAGTTCTGAGAACCCTGAGAGACCAACGATGCCAGCTCAAACTACTATTCTTTGGAAAACTATCAATTACAATAGATAGAGTGTAAAAATTCATACATACGCCAAAAAGAATCAGTTTCTCCCCACCAAGCTAGCTCTAAGTAAGATTCTGGGAAAATTTTTCAGTCAAAAGAGGGGGTTACCTACATTCAAGAGGAACAATAAACAAATAATTCTAAGGCAATTATTCAAAGGAGGGAAAAATTACACACAACTACAACAATAAAACAGTACTCAATAAACACTGATCATTAATAACTCTCAGTATTGATGGTCTCAATTCATCTCTAAACAGACATTAATAAATTATGTAAAAAACAAGATCTTTCCTTTGGCTCCATCCAATACACATAACTTACCAACAAGGATAGACTTTACCTTAGGGAAAAAGGATGAGAAATGTTATTCCAAGTTAATTTAACCAAGAATCAAGCAGGTGTAGCTATTTTAATATTTGACAAAACAGTCTTCAAACCAAAACTAAGAGGGAAGGATACTACACATTTATTAATCCACCAAACTTACATTACAACTCTGAACAGTTATGTACTGAAGTTCATAAAACTTCATAAAACAAGAAACAAACAAACATTACTTCAGCTAAAATTACATATTGACCCTAACTTAGTCTTAATTGGAGATTTCCATACCTTAGTCTCACCAATAGATGGGTCATTCAAACAATATCTAAACAAAGAAATTCTATAGTTAAGTAATGCCTTAAATCAAATGGATCAAACATATTTACAGATCATTCCACCCAAACATGATTAATATACTTTATTTTCAGTAGCTTATGGAACTTTACCCCAAATTCATCACATTAAGACACTGAAGAACTCTAGGGGACACTGGTTAGTTCATGTTGTTGTCCCTATGGGGCTACAAACCCCTTAAGCTCCTTGAGTCCTTTCTCTAGATCCTCCCTTGTGAACCCTGTGTTCAGTCCAATGGGTGGTTGTGAGCATCAACCTCTGTACTTAGCAGATACTGTCAGAGCCTCAAAGAAGACAGCTAAACAGGCTTCTGTCAGCAGGCACTTGTTGGCATCCACAAGAGTGTTTTGGTTTGGTCACAGTATACGGGATGGATCCCCAGGTGGGGCAGTCTCAGAATGGTCATTCCTTCAATCTCTGTTCCACACTATGTCTCTGTAACTCCTTCCATGGGTATTTTGTTCCCCCTTCTAAGAAGGACCAAAGTATGCACACTTTGGGACTAAACCACCAACCAAAGAGTACACATGGTAGAACTCAGGGCTCCAGCTGCATATGTGGCAGAGAATGGCCTTGTCAGTCATCAATGGGAGGGGAAGCCCTTGGTCCTGTGAAGGTTCTATGCCTCAGTGTAGGGGAATGCCAGGGCCAGGAAGTGGGAGAGGGTAAGGTGGTGAGCAGAGAGACAGAGGAGGGGATAGAAAACAAAAAGACAGTGAAGAATGTTGAACATTTCTTTATGTGCTTCTTGGCCGTTCGAGATTCCTGTTTTGAATTCTCTAGTTCTAAATTCCATTTTTTTTATTGGGTTTTTAGCTTTTTTGGAGTTCTTTGGAGTTCTAGCTTCTTGAGTTCTTTATATATTTTGGGTATTATCCCTCTATTGGATGTGGAGTTAGTGAAGATTTTTTTCCCCAATCTGTAGGTTGTGGATTTGTCCTATTGACTATGTCCTTTGCCTTGCAGAAGCTTTCCAATTACATGAGATCCACATCTCATGCCCCATGGAAAGGAATACTCAGCCAACATATAATACATTTATTTTTATATTAAATGTGATTTTTGTTTTGTTTCAAGTATTTCTTTTCTTTCAATTTGTCTATTTTGCTTTTTGGTTTTTGGTTTTTAATAGATTTTGGTGAGAGAGTGAGAGAGAGAAAGAGACTGAGACTGAAGTAAATGAAATGAAATTGTGGGATAGGGAAGTGGAGAACAGTCTGAGAGAACTTGGTGAAGGGATCCGAATATATTCTGTATGATTTTAAAAATAAAAATATGAAATAAAATTATCTTGATAGGTCAGATGCTATTAAATTATAATAATATGATGTGATATTATTTTGAAATATAAGCATATATAAGAAAAACATTTCTTTGGTAAAAAATATAAAAATAGTCACAAGAATTTTTATTAATGCTTTTCTTTTCATTGTGGACTTATGGAGATGTCTTTCTTTCACTTTCCTATGTTCTTTCAAATGTCCACAAAGAATACGCAATTTGTATGGAAAGTAAATCTTTATTTGGAAAAGATGAGCCCTATACTCTTTGCTCCTTGCCTTCTGAGCTCTTCCATCCTCCGAAGATTAGCCAATGTTTACCACTGTGGCACAAAAGGATGCAAATATTTACTTGCTAAACAGAAGGAAGGGTTTTCAAGGCATTTGTTGGTTGAAGGCACTTGTACAGTTAGTTGATTAAGATTTGTATACCCCTAAAAAGTGTGGAGATTAAAGGAGAGGTCTGAAAATGTATTCATAATTAGAGAGGGGACCATGGTTGTGTTTGGGACATGATTAACTGGTAATCAGCGAAGAACAAACTGATTATTAGCTGTTCAATTCTTGTTGGTCTTAGGGGATTCCACTCAGTGCCCTAATTAAAGTGAGCTTGAAGTCTTCACATCTCCATTCAGTGGCAATTTCATTATAATATTCAGTTCTTTGCATGAGATCTGCCTTCCCCTCTTTAATCATATGTTTTGCATTTGTGTAACACCTTCCTTGATTAGTTTCTCTACAGGATTAGCTCTTGATAACTGCATGGTTTATGAAAGCAAATGTCACATATAAGACAATCTGGATTTTGAGGTTTATTGTCAGCCTTGGAATTTTTCAAGAAAAGAAATCAAACAAAAGGCACGTACTTGTTTTAATTAAAATGCCTTTCTTTCTGAATAGTTTGCTTAGCTTTGAATATTTTTTACAGATATGGTTTTAGAGAAAATAAACATCTCAATGACTCCAGAGAAATAAAAAAAATATTTTACATTTTCATCTTAGACACAGGGGATTTTTATTAATTGCCTTATTCCCAGCCTGTAGGTCACTGCTAGGAAAGCAGTAGGGTCTATTTGGCTCTGGGGTGCTGCTTAGATTAAAAATACTCTTAGTACTTTTAAACACGCAGCACAGGGTCTCTAAATGTGTGTCTTTTTATTTCTATACAAAATAGTGATTTAGCAATTACCCTATTAATTTGATCAGGGTTGACAGCTAAACTGGAGCTTTCTTGAATAATGTATCCCTTTGCATGAATTTTTGGCTACAAAGCATCTGGGCTAGCTATATAATTCATTGATAAATGAACTCAATTAAAAATTCCCAATTTCATTATGCCCTATATAAGCTTAGACAAAGTTTAGTCTATTATAAACATGTGGGAAGAGAGCAGTATCATAACTATGATATAACAAATATATAAGCATTGGCTCTTAAATATTTTGATACTAATAAATTGTGTGATTAGCAATAAAAATATTCTAATATTTTTAGTGCTTGACCTGTGTTATAATATTTACCCTTAAACAAGCATTCTATTTTCAAAGGATAGCATGCCTTGGCAACATTCTCTACAAACTACTAAGTAGGTTATTAGGAATTAAATACAAAATTACATCTGAAATTGCTTGGTTTTTCAGCATGTTACTATCATGTAGAATAGCTCACTAACAATTGTTATACAAAATTTCCTATGTACAATGAATAATTCTAAAAATTTTCACTTGACCAGATGATAGTCTTAATTTTGAATATTTTAACAAGAGGGATATCTTTCATATGGAATACACTATTATAATAATTGAAAAGTTAAAATATATTTGAAGGCCTATATTTTCAGAATAGCATCCCAATATGAAAGTGATCATAAAAATATCTACTTGACAATTCTGAGGTAATTTCCATATAGATGATGTGTTATTATTACAAAAATATTTGTACAAACACAAGGGCTTGTCCCAACATTTGATCCCAATTCTTTGGAGTTTATAAGAATTAGTCTACTCAGAGGAGAAATCTGTACAATAAATTCTAAATTAAGGTGAATCTTAACAATAGAAATGATACCAAATTGACTAATGTTTTCATGAGGAAAATGATTTTTTTCAGTCTTTTCTATGTGAATATTTCTAAATGTTGGTATAAAGATTGTTGAGGAGGACCTTGGAAAATTTTAATTGAATGAAACAATGTTATAATCTATGAAAATAAAAACTCTGAATATTATTTATTCCTCTTTGGGTTCTTTCCCTTATCTTAATGATTTACCAAAAAAAGGACAACTCTATCATCCTTAGGATCACAGTCATTGTTGCCTTATTGTTGTTATTAATAGCTCTAATGTTTTATTACATTTTGTACTTTAAAGTCAAGTACTTTCTACCCATCCATGTAGGATATTTTAGAGTTTTTTTCTTTTCTAGTTGTCCAATGGAATGTGATTTTAATTTCTAAATCATCATTACAGCAATATTTTAACATTTAAAATCTCCACTTATTTGATAATTACAAAGGTTGTATAATTGGTGACAACTGTAAATCTTTGTGAGTATGCATATCGCATGCTTTATTCAGGAATGTGTGAGATTTTTTTGAACTTTGTTTAGTATTATTCTCTTCAATACTGAGCCTTATTAAACAGTGATAGCCAATAATTCCTGAGGTCCTAAATGCTCTGTTAAATGTGTCCATAGGAAATGTTTAGTGTATTCTCTAGATGTATCTAGAATAGAGATGACAGAATGCTAGTGAGAACTTGGAATACCTGCTTCATATATGTTTCTATTTAATTATAAAAATGTTAGCTCAATTTGCCTCAACAGATGGGCTATTTCTCTTGATACTAGGTTTAATTTCATAGTCTATCTTGAAATGATGTAATGATATTATATATTTAACCCACAATAAGTACCACTCCATTCCTTGTGTTAACATTTCAAATTTTTCTATATGGTAAATATACTAAAACATATTGCTATAGTTTTAGTTAATTAGTCAATTTCCATTTTTTCTTTACACTTTAATTTATCTAATTTCCATGTCTAATTCATATAGATTCATATTTTTTGTGTTAAAGCTATGAAACAACAAATAAAGTATGTGTGTGAGTGTATATGTGTGGGTGGGTGTGTTTGTGTGTGCTGAAGATCTGTGTTTGTCTCTATCTGTGTCTATGGATGTACATGTAGAAGCCAGAAGATATGAGATGCCCTCCCGTACTTGTATACTAACATTCCTATCTAGGGAGATATCCTAGAGCCTTTTCAAATTTAGAAAAATTGGAGGCTTTAATAATTTGTGTTTTAGTCCTTTTGTCCAATTGTATTTCAGCATAATATGTGTATTTACCCATGAAACAGCTTCTATCGTAAATATTTAGTTTGTTCATATTTATTTTTACCTTTTATGTTAATTTTAAAATTATTACTTCTGGAGGTGGTTCTCTTTAAACACTTTGGAATGTCTGTCGCTCAATATTTTTATGTCGTATATATTTTATCATGTCCAGAACCTGTGTAAATATACAATGATGACCTAAACAGAATTTCACCTTGGTTTGTTTAATTTCAGGTAATGATCTGGAAGTGTTAATTATAAGCATTGTTTGCTTAAAAGTGACATTTTGCTGAAATTGTGCCAACCTTTAGTAAATAGAATTTATCTGTGATTTGTCCAACCTAAACCCCTATAGCTAGGTCATTATCCTTCGTCATTTTGAACTGGTAATAGTCATGGTATTGGAGGTTATTATGTTTGTGCTTAGGTCATGTTTGTACCTCAATTCTAGCAAGTCTCTAGACATAAGCATTGCAATGATATATGTAGTATTATCTATTTTCTAAGCATTTCTTTATGCCATTTTTTCCCGACAAAATAAGAGTATGGATGGAGTAATATTATCCTGAAATAATATCTCATTTTATCAGTTCATATGTCTGTGTACTAATCAGGTGTTGTTTTCTATCCTTGGGAATCCTCTTAAAATTGTCCTGTCCTTCTGTATTCAGACCATATCAAGACTTTGCTTTGGAGGCTGCATATTATTCAATTCGCTTGTCAAGTAGTAGCTTTATGACAGAATTATCATTCCTAAAATCTTCCTAATAATCTTACATAGTACATAATACAAATTTTATCTAGTATTTTAGAAGTGAATAGATCATTTATTGTTTATATATTTTATATATAAATAAAAATGGTAGTTCACAGTAATTTAAATAGAATTTAAAACTAAGATGTAAAAGATTTATTCTTATGTTTTTTTTTTCTTTTTCTTTTTTGGCTTTTGAGACAGGTTTTCTTTGAGTAGCCCTGGCTGTCCTGGAACTCACCCTGTAGACCAGACTGGCCTCGAACTTAGAAATCTACCTGCCTCTGCCTCCCAAGTGCTGGGATTAAAGGCATGTGCCACCACCGCCTGGCTATTCTTATGTTTTTAAAACTGAGGCCCAAAGAGATCAGAACTACAGAAACAGCTCACTCTTGAGTACTTTGTCCTATGTAGAGAGGAGAGAGAGAGGGCCAGGGAGAAAAGATCTGAGGATAAAGTGTAAAGTGTAAATGTTTTGCTTCCTGAATTTTGAAATGAAAGCTGGTTTATTCCTTGCTTGAATTTGAACTTTCAATTTGGAGAGACTGTGAAAGAGAGAAGCAGATATATGTTTGATATTTGTCGTGACATACAGTATAGTCGGGCAAGGACAGCAAAGATGGTATTCAGTTTCCAGGGGAAGAGGTCTCTCCCATTGATCTGTTCTGACTTACCACCTCAAATTTCCTGCCAACTCTTCTACAATTTCCTCAAGCTATTTGTTTTTTCTGTTCAAATGGTGTTGAGATTTGAAATTTTTATTTATGCATATTTAAACATATTTCACTTATTTCTGTTATTATAATGTAATTGTGTCATTTCCCCCTTCTCTTTTTCCCTCCAAATCTTCCAAAAAAACTTCCTTACTTTCTTTCAATTACTTTACCTCTTTTCCATTAGTTGTTTTTACATAAATATGTAAATATATTTATATAGATCCAATAAGTATATTTGTACATACATACAGATATTTGTATATGTCTATGTATACATATTCCTGAATAAAAATATAAAACTTATTCTGTCTGTATTATGTTACTGTCATGAATATATTCAGGGCTGATTATTTGGTATTAGATAGCCAGTTAATGTGTTTTTCTCTGGAGACTATTTCTTGCTGGTCTCAGCATTCCTAAATTGCCTGTAGTTTTTGTCTAGGGTTGAAGTAATCCCTTTCCATAATAGAATGTCTACTGTTACTCTCTTTGTTTAGCTCATGTTTAGGCAACAATGCTGGTGAGACTTTATCAATGTAGCTTCTTGTTCCTTTGTTCCTCTGGCTCTCATAATCTAGAAAGACAGTAAGAACTCTTTCCACAATGGTCCCTAAACCTTAGGTTCAGAAGTTATGCCACTTTAATACACCGATATAACTCCTAACTGCATTCTAAACATTCATCCTTATACCCACAGCTAAGTATAATTTTTACCCTGTCAAAGGGCCTTCTTTTATAACAAACAGAGCCCATTAGAGAAAACAAAGCCCCCATCAATTAAAATGCATATAACAGAAACTAAATATGAATAAAAATGCAAAGTTGTGGAGTATAGTTTCAACTGATGCACATATTTATATTTGTTTTAACTTGAAAGAATTTAAAATCCTTTTCACATATTTAAATTTTACAAAATTAAACATAGGAATCCATTTACCCAGCCCGAGTACTGGCCCAAGATAAGTTCTTCTCAAACTCCTTTCATTCTTTTCCCTCAGGCGTGAGTAACATCATTCTCTTGGTTTAAAATCTATATAAGAACTAACCAGTTTGAGAAATCTTTTTTATTTTTAAATACTTGCCAAGTGAAATGGTTGAGTGGGGATTATAATATGTTTAGCATTCATTTCATTGTAACTGACAAAATCTACTCTCTCTTAAATGGTATCATATGGACACATTCTAGAACTATGAAGTTTGTAAAATGTTACAGATATGATAATGTGGTGACATTATTGGTCCACCAAACATATTGGAAATAAGACATTCATATGAAAATGTTGTTAGTTAATTCATGTTATTTTTTTAACAACAGGAAATACTTAACATTTTGTTGTTTACAAGAGGACATGTCATAATCTCACTTAAATGAAGAAAACAGTATTCTATGGGAAGAAATTTTATAGATATTTTTAATTTTATTTGTGTAGAAGAATTCTAATTTGAAATAAATTATTCATATTTTAAATACTGCTAATTCCCTTATAAGAATTTTTGAAGAATGTTTATGAGTTTGAGCTCGTCTTCTTAATAAAGAGAAAATTGACTCTTATGTCATCAGCCTCATTAGCATTTAGACTAACAACTGTGATGATTATTCACAATTCAGTATAGATATCTATTTCTTAAACATACCGTATTACCTGGGATACTGTCTCACCTAATTTTCTAAGCATCTCAATGTCTACAAGTCCTTCCTCATTTTAAAAGTGGAAAATATAGAGCATTATATAGAGGCTTCCTTTAGGAGTTTTGGTGATTTATTACATATAAGTACAAATAAAATTAAAGCTATTTTTCATCCCACTAATGTCAGCAAAGGGGGATACACCAGGGCTTGCTGCTGTTTTTCCAGATCCCATGTTGGTGTTTGAATGACTTTTTATCTTGGTTCCTGGACCAGGAAATATAAATACTGAATATGAACAGCTCTTGGTCTTATAACTAGAGCATGTCTCTTGGTCTTGTAAGTAGAGCAAGTTGCTGAGAATAAGAGGCAGATGAATACTCAATCCTAATGAGGACTTAGGTAAGGTTCAAGGAACACTGCATTATGGAAAAGGAGTGGAAAGAATGCAAAAACCAGAAGATAACAGGAAGGGCTGGGAAAAGCCATTGTAATCATGAACTCATGGCCACTGTGGATACTTATGATTTGTCTGCCCATGACCTAACTTTGTTTTCTTATTCCATGATTTATTTTGTATATTTTATATTATTTTATAATTGGATATTTTATTTATTTACATTTCAAATATTATCCCCTTTCCTAGTTTCCCCTTTGCAACTCCCCTATCCCATTCCCCCTTACCCTGCTTCTATGAGGATGCTCCCCCATCAATCTACCCACTCCCACCTCAATACCCTACACGGGGACATCAAGCATCCACAGGTAAAAGGGCTCCCCTCCCATTAATGCCAGATAAGGCCCCTTCAGCTCTTTCAGTCCTTCCCTTCACTCCTCCATTGTGGTCCCTGTGCTCAGTGGATGGTTAGTTTCGAGCATCCACATCTGTATTAGTCAGGATCTGGCAGAGCCTCTCAGGAGACAGCTGTATCAGGTTGTGGTCAGCAAGCACTTCTTGCCATCAGCAATAGTGTCTGGTTTTGGTGTCTGCATGTGGGATGGATCCCCAGGTGGGGCAGTTTCTGGATGGCCTTTCCTTCAGTCTCTGCTCCACTCTTTGTTTCTTTATTTCTTTTAGACAAAAGCAATTCTGAGTTAAAATTTTGGAGATGGGTGAGTGGCCCCATCCCTCAATCAGGGGGCTATGCCTAATCTCTAGATATGGTCTCCACAGCTTCCCTCCCCTTTGTGGGGTATGAATTTCAGTTAATATCATCCCAGTTGGATCCTGGGAGGCTCTTGCATTCCTGACATCTGGGACTTTCTGGTTGCTACCTCCAGTTCCCCATCCCCCATTGCTACACACCTCTCTTCAACTTCCTGAAGCTCTCTCTGTACATCCCCTTTATCTCTTCCCATACAGGATTCTTCCCCTCTTTTTCTCCTCTCGATCTTCTAGTCCTCCCGAGTCCCTCCCATGCTATGCTTCCCTTGATTATTTTGTTCACCTTTCTAAGTAGGTCTAAAGCAACCACTCTTTGGTCTTCCATCCTCTTGAGCTTCATGTGGTCTGTGAGTTGTATCATGGGTATTCTACACTCTTTGTCTAATACCCATTTATCAGTGGGTACATACCATGTATGATCTTTTGTGACTGAATTTCCTCACTCAGGATACTTTCTGGTCCTATCCATTTGCCTAAGATTTTCAGGAATTCATTGTTTTTAACAGCTGAATAGTATTCCATTGTGTAAATGTACCACATTTTCTATATCCATTTCTCTGTTGAGGGACATCTGGGTTGGTTCCAGGTTCTGGCTATTAGAAATAAGGCTGTTGTGAACATAGTGGAGCATGTGTCCTTAATACCTGTTGGAGCATCTTCTGAGTATATGCCCAGGAGAGGTATAGCTGGGTCCTCAGGTAGTACTATATGCAATTTTCTGAAGAACCGAAAGACTGATTTCCAGAATTTTAGCAACTTCCAATCCTACCAGCATTGAAGGGATGTTCATTTTTCCTCCACATCCTCACCAGCATCCACTATCAACTGAATGTTTGATCTTAGCCATTCTGACTGGTCTGAGATAGAATTTCAGGCTCATTTTGATTTGTATTTCCCTGATGACTAAGGATGTTTAAAACTTCTTTAGGTTCTTCTCAGTCATTTGAGTTTCCTCAGTTCAGAATCTCTGTTTAGCTCTATTCCCCATTTTTAATAGGTTTATTTTATTCTCTGGAGTCTAACTTCTTGAGTTTTTGTATATATTGGATATTGGCACTCTATCAAATGTAGGATTGTTAAAGATCTTTTCCCAATCTGTTGGTTGCCATTTTGTCCTATTAACAGTGTCCTTTGCCTTACAGAAGCTTTGGAATTTTACGAGGTCTCATTTGTCAATTCTTGATCTCAGAGCCTAAGCCACTTGTCTTCTGTTCAGGAAAATTTCCCCTGGGCCCATGTGTTCCAGGCTTTTCCCCACCTTCTTTTCTATTAGATTCAGTGTATAGGTTTTATGTGGAGGTCCTTGATCCTCCATGTGAACTTGAGCTTTGTACAGAGAGATAAGAATGGATCAATTTGCATTCTTCTACAGGTTGACAGCCAGTTCAGCCAGTCCCATTTGTTGAAAATGTCTTTTTTCCATTGGATGGTTTTAGCTTCTTTGTCAAAGATTAAGTGACCATAGTTGTTTGGATTCATTTCTGGGTCTTCAATTCTATTCCATTCATTTACCTGCCTGTCAATGTACCAATACCATGCAATTTTTATCCCTCTTGATCTATAGTACAGCTTGAGGTTAGGGATGCTGTTTCCCCTAGATGTTCTTTTATTGTTGAGAATACTTTTGCTATCTTGGGATTTTTGTTATACTAAATGAATTTGAGAATTGCTCTTTTTAATTTAATGAAAAATTGAGTTAGAATTTTGATGGGGATTGCATTGAATTTGTAGATTGCTTTCAGCAAGATGGTCCTCCTTACTATATTAATCCTGCAAATCCATGAGCATAGGAGGCTATTCCATCTTCTGAGGTCTTATTCAAGTTCTTTCTTCAGAGACTTGAAGTTTGGTTGTACAGATCTCTCACTTTTTTGCTTTGAGACACATCAAGATATTTTATATTTTTTGTGCCTATTGTGAAGGGTTTTGTTTCCCTAATTTCATTCTCAGCCCATTTATCCTTTGAGTATAGAAAGGCCACTGATTTCTTTGAGTTAATTTTATACCCAGTCACTTTGCTAAAGTTGTTTATCAGCTGGAGGAATTCTCTGTGGAATTTTTGGAGTATATCATTTCAGTATACTGTCATATCATCTGCAGATAGTGATATTTTGAATTCTTCCTTTCCAATTTGTTTCCCTTTAACCTCCTTTTGTTGTCTAAATGCTCTGGCTAGGACTTTGAGTACAATATTGAATACATAGGAAAAGAGTGGGCAACCTTATCTAGTCCCTGATTTTAGTAGGATTGCTACAAGTTTCTCTCCATTTAATTTGATGTTGGCTACTGGTTTGCTGTATATTGCTTTTACTATGTTTATGTATGGGTTTTGAATTCCTGATCTTTCCTAGACTTTTAACATGACAGGATGTTGAATTTTGTGAAATGATTTTTCAGCATCTACTGAGATAGTCGTGTGTTTTTTATTTCTTTGAGTTTGTTTATGTAGTGAATTATGTTGATGGATTTCTGTATGTATATTGAACCATCCCTGAATTCCTAGGATGAAGCCTACTTTATCATAGTGAATGGTCATTTTGATGTATTCTTGGATTTGGTGTGCAATTATTTTATGTGTATTTTTGCAATTGACATTCATAAGGGAAGTTGGTCAGAAGTTCTCTTTCTTTGTTGCGTCTTTGTGTGTTTTTGGTATCAGTGTAACTTTGGCTTCATAGAATGAATTAGGTAGTATTGGTTCTGTTTCTACTTTGTGGAATACTTTAAATGTATTGGTATTAGGTCTTCTTTGACTGTCTGATAGAAATCTGTACTAAACCCATCTGGTCCTGGGCCTTTTTTGGTTGGGAGACTTTTAATGACTGCTTCTATTTCATTTGGGTTTAAATGAACCCTCATTTCATTAGGACTGTTTAAATGGTTTATATGATTCTGATTTAACTTTTGTATTTGATCTGTGTAGAAAATTGTTCATTTCATCCAGATTTTCCAGTTTTGTTGAGTATAGGCTTTTGTAGTAGGATCTGATAAGGTTTTTAATTTCCTCAGTTTCTGTTGTTATATTTCCCTTTTCATTTCTGATTTTGTTAATTTGAATACTGTCTCTGTGCCCTCTGGTTAGTCTGGTTTATCTATCTTGTTGATTTTCTCAAAAACCACATGCTGGTTTTATTGATTCTTTGTATAGTTCTTTTAGTTTCTATTTAGTTAATTTCATCCCTGAGTTTGCTTATTTCCTGATATCTACTCCTCTTAGGTATATTTGCTTCTTTTTTGTTCTAGAGTTTTCAGTTGTGCTGTTAAGCTGCTAGTATATATTCTCTCCAGTTTCTATTTGGAGGCACTCGGAGTTATAAGTTTTCCTCTTACCACTGCTTTTACTGTGTCCTATAAGTTTGGGTATGTTGTGGTTTCATTTTCATTAAATTCTAAAAATTCTTAAATTTCTTTATTTCTTCCTTGACTGAGTTAACATTGAGTAGAACATTGTTCAGGTTCAATGTGTATGTGGGTTTATGTTGGTTTTCTTGCTATGGAAGACCAGCCTTAGTCCATGATGATCTGATAGAATGCATGGGATTATTTCAATCTTCTTTTATTTGTTGAGGGCTGTATTTTGACTTATTATATGATTAATTTGGATAAGGTATCATGAGGTGCTGAGAAGAAGATATATTCTTTTGTTTTAGGATGAAATGTCCTATAGATATCTGTTAAATCCACTTGGTTCATAACTGTTTAATAGTCATGTATGGATGGAGGAGAGATTTAGGGGTCACTATAACTTATAGCTGAACTCTTTGATAGATTCAAAAAGAAGTTAAGCCCATCCCTGAAACTTTCTGGATGACCAGGATCCAGAAGTTGAATGGCTCATAGACCTAAGGTAGAACCAAACCAAACCGACAGAAATAAATATATACATATTAAATATAATGAAATAATTCCTAATGATAACCTTCTATATTCATAGATCAGTGCCTATCACTATCCTTATTAGCAAATTGACCTCCAGCTGTTCATGTGAACAGATACAGAGACTACACCCAAACAGTAGCCAGACCATCTTGTCCCAGAAATCATGTAGTGAAAGGATTGTAGGAGTCTCATTGGTAGAAGAGCACAGCCTACAGAATCAATTGTGCATGACTCATAGTGGCTAACAAAGACTCAAACAGCCACCAGGGAGTCTACATGAGGCCTTTTGCATACATGCTATGGTTGTTTAGCTTGGAGTTTTTGTTGGATTCCCAGCAGTGGGAGTGGAATGGTCTCTGACACTTTGCCTGCTCATGGAATGCTTTTCCAATCCTTCTGGGTTGCCTCATCCAGCCTTGATATTAGGGTTTATGCCTGCTCTTATCGTATCTTCTTACACTTAGTTTAGTTGCTATTCCTAGGATGCCTGGTATTTTTTGAAGGGAAATTAAACAGTGGATCTTGGGAGAGTGGAAGGGAGGAGGAGGGAGCAGTTGGGATATATTGTATTAGAGAATAATGAAGAGATGAGAGAGAGAGAGAGAGAGAGAGAGAGAGAGAGAGAGAGAGAGAGAGAGGAAGATTAAACCAGTTACCTTTGGGTAATGATACCTGCCAAGCTCCAATGAATAAGTTCAAACCATTTTTGACACAGACATTGTTAAGCCAAAAAGGTCACAAAACAAACTGAAGTCAAAATCTGAGAAGAAAATTGCAAGAGTTGAGGTGTTTGGTAGAGATTACAGGAAGAGAGTAAATTATAGGAGCAAGAGTTATTAGAATGCATTTTGCATATCTATGAATTATCAGTTAACAAAAATAACCAACAAAATAAGGCTACTAGAAGAGGATGTCTATAAGATCAAATGATCAACAATACCAACATAGAAAGGGTAAGATGAGATAGATAATCTCCAGGCCTAATGACTAGCTATTGGTAGTTGATCGTTTCTGAGAGAGGGAACGTAATTTCTTTCTTTCTTTGTTTCTTTCTTTGTTTCTTTCCTTCCTTCTTTCTTTCTTTCTTTCTTTCTTTCTTTCTTTTTCTTTTCTTTTTCATTTTTGAAATGGTTTCAAATCTCATGCATGCATGAACAGTACTCAATGGATAAATTCTTAAGTTATTCAAAAAAGAAGAGATCAATATGGAGGAGTATTTTTGAGGGGACAAGAAGAAACTCAGAGGAGATAACAGAGTAGACATGATCATATTGCATTGTATACATGCATCCCCCAACATTTACATTCCTCTTCTATCAAATATATATTTATTATAATAATAATGATTCCACATTGACTTTTTATCATCACATAAATCTTCATCTTGTGTAAGGATTAAGTTAGGATTTGAACTTTAATGAATTTGTACAAATAACTTTTCCACCCTTAACCTCCCTACATACATTGGTTCAATTCCTTCTTAATGCTCAAAACCATTCTCTTCAATCTATCTCTACCAATTTTTCTTTTCCAGAATACTACATACACAAAATAGAACATTAATATTTTTACATCAGATTCTTTTTACATTATTATTCCTGTGGGCAATACTCTAAGTTTTGGTTGAGTATTACCAAAGAATAATCTAGGGACACATAATATGTCCCACATGGCAGGCCAGTATTGCCTTTGGGAATCCCTTTAAGTTGGTTGACCATGGAATACAGCTGGAATCTAAGCCATAGCTTATCCTTCCAGGATACAGGAGCAAGAAGGGTCCTGGAGACTCTCTGTGTCTCAGTTTCTTCACCTATGGAATAAGATCACTGATCTTCCTCTTTATGCACTTAGGCTTGTTCTTGTTATTTCGGGACAGAGCTTAATCTGGGTTCTTAAAACTCCTCTGTGTTTCTCTGTCTGTATTTCTGTCTCTCTTATGAAGTACTCAAGACCCACTGTCACATCCTGCCTTGTGGATGCCTTTTTTTTAAAAAAAAAAAAATCATTGAATTCTTGGACTTTTGGTTGGACGGCAGTTGTTGGACCTGCCAGACTACAGCCTTTAAGCAATTCTAATAAGTAATCATCGCATCCCTTCTACTTCTCTAGAGAAGGCTGCCTAAAACAATATAACAGTGATTTCCAATTCTGATAACTTCTGGTGCACTTAAGTACTTTAACTCACTTGATTAA
The DNA here is from genome assembly GCF_008632895.1 of Mastomys coucha. Taxonomy (NCBI): domain Eukaryota; kingdom Metazoa; phylum Chordata; class Mammalia; order Rodentia; family Muridae; genus Mastomys; species Mastomys coucha. Next base: position 6,133,206 of record NW_022196903.1, read on the forward strand.
GTACCAAGGAATATAATTTCTGTGTTGCATGTAAAAAGACTGTTTAGTAAAAGAAACTGCCTAGCTGCTTTACAGTTCATCTGAAGATGGCTTACTGCTTTGTACTGTTAAAAGCAATGCATGTGTGCTTCTGCTGCCTGTCTTTAACACACTTTTGATAGTGTCAGTGTTTTGGATTTAGGCCATTGGCATAGTTGTGCAATACCATCATTTCATTTTATCTTTCATTGTTCCTACATTTTATGTTGAACATTTTAAATGAGTATTTGACATTTGTAAATCTTCTTTGATCATTTTTTCTTTGTTCAAAGAGTTTATTTTCTTATTGCTGACTTTTAAGATTTCTTTGAATCATTTCATTAATAGTTCGTTACCAGATAAGACTTTGGTAAATATTTTGCCACACTATATAACCTCTATCCCTTTCTCATAAAAGTTTAGACAATTTTTAATTAATATTCTGTGAAACAATTCAAAGTTCATAGAAGTAGACAGGGTTGGGTATACATGTACATCTATTATCAATTCATGTTTTAGATGCAAGACTGCAAATTGAACATCTTTCCTCACTTTACAGGATTATTTTGAAAAAGGCCAGTCTTAATTTTATGTTATTTATAAAGATATAGCTGTCTCCTGAGAGATTTTGAAAGTGCCCAACAAATACAGAAATGGAGGCTCACAGTCATCCATTGGAGTGAGCACAGGGTCCCCAATGAAAGAGCTAGAGAAAGGACCCAAGGAGCTGAAGGGTTTGCAGCCCCATAGGACGAACAACAATATGAACTAACTAGTACCCCCGGAGCAGCCAGGGACTAAACCACCAACCAAAGAGCATACATGGTGGGATTCCAGCTGCATATGTAGTAGAGGATGGCCTAGTCGGTCATCAGTGGGAGGAGAGGTCCTTGGTCCTGTGAAGGCTCTATGCCCCAGTGTAGGGGAATGCCAGGGCCAGGAAGCAGAAGAGGGTAGGTTGGTGAGCAGGGGATGGGGTGGGGAGGGAATAGGAAGTCTTTTTTCGAAGGGGAAACCAGGAAAGGGGATAACATTTGAAATGTAAATGAAGAAAATATCTAATAAAAATGTATTAAAAATGATACAGATTAACAGAAATAAGATTTTAAAATCAGTCTCTATATTAGAGAAACATTTTATCTATTCAAGATCACAGACAAAGATCAATAATGACAGGTGAAATACTACATAATTGTAACCCAATTTCAGAGATGTGGAAATTCTTGTTTTAATAGGTTGAAGCCAACCAGAGGTACAAGGCAATTCTGTCTCTAGAAGATGATTGAAGTTTTTGTATTGTCAAATATTGAATCCACATTTGCTTGTTTGACTGCTTTCATTCTATACACTTTGTTATTTCAAATCAGTATTACATCAAAATATGAACATGGTTTTAACAAGTAAATATCTCAGGTTATCATTTTCTAATATCTTACATTAACTGTGCACAATATAAATTTATTGTTTCATTTTCATGTGCTCATAAAGTGCTTCACCTATCAAGTAGGATTTATTATTTTTTGTTGTTTAAATTTTTAGAGTTTTGGTGTTTTACCTGGATAGCTGACACTGGGCAACCTGGGCATTACTTGCTTGAATGGTACCCTAAAAGATTGTCAGATTTCCAGCATCTGAAGTTACAGTGGCATTAAGCTTTCATGTCAGTTTTGAGAATCAAACTCATATCTTCAAGGACAACACCCCAAATACCGAGCCTTCTCTCTAGGCCCCTGTGATTTATTTTCTGCAGCAGTTTTTTAATGTAATTTATTGATTCCTATATTATCATTTCTGCCTTTTCTAGTATACTTATTTATACTATTTGGTCATTTATCTAAAACTTGAGGCTCTGATTTCACTGTAAACAATTTTATTTGTCTTTTTAGGCAAGTACAGCACCATATGTATAAATGTAAATTTTTTCCTATTCATTATGTAACATTAGTTTTTTTTTATTACTTCCTGAAGAATTTTATACAGTGTATTTTAATCATAGTCACTGCTCCTGAACCTCTTTCTGATGCCACTTTCCTTCCCCTAACTCTCAACTTATTTTCCCCTGATTTGTTTGTTTAAAACACATCTGTGGTAGTTTGAATAGGAATGGCCCCCATAGCCACAAATATTTGAAAGCTCAAGGAGTGACCCTGCTTGAAAAAATTGGAAGGTATGGTCTTGTTGAAGTAAATGTGGTCTTTTTTGAGGAAATGCATTACCTGGGGTGGGCTTTGGCGTTTCAAAAGCTCATTCTAGACCCAGTGATTTTCTCTTCCTGCAGCCTGCAGAACTGGATGCATAACTCCTACTTACTTCTTCAGCAACACATCAACCTGTGTGCCACCATGCTTCTTGGCCATGTTGATAATGGACTAACCTTCGAAACTGTAAGCAAACACTGATTAAATGGTTTATTATTTTATAAGGGGTGCTTTGGTTCTCTCCCTCTCTCTCCCTCTCCCTTCCCCCCTTTCCCTACACCCCTGCCCCTCTCCCCTCCTCCCTCCTCACCCCTTTCTCTCCCTCTTCACTGCAATAGAACACCAATTAAGACAGTTGCTACCAGGAAGCCAGGCATTCCTGCCACAGGCCTGACCATGCTGCTTGTGAACAGAATGTGGAATTTGATGATGAATAAAGAAACCAGTTCAATGTTTTAAGCAGGATCCAGTGGTCAATGCAAGTAGGATTGTGGGAAGGCAGTGGGGATGAGAGCAGCTCTAGAGGGTTCTGTGAAGAAGAATATCAATAAGTCACTTAGAGATCATTCCTGTAAAGTTCTGTTGAAGTATATGGCTTTCTATCCTTGTTCCCCCTGCCCCCCCCAATCTGAGTCTAAGTGGAAGAGTTTTGAATTAATTACTTTGGCAGAGTAAATTTCAAGACTCTATCATATATGGTTATCAAGTGGTTACTATTATGCAGATATTTAATGAAAAGGAGAAAGCTAAGCAAGAAAAACACAACATATACAATTTGAGCAGTAAAGGTGCACCAGGAAGTATAAAAGCTCAAGAAGATAAAAAATTTAAAGAAAAGCCTCATGACGAATGAAAGTTACCTAAGGTCAAGACCCTAACCACCTAAGCTTCCAGTTTGTGAAAATGAAGTAAAGAAAAGCTGAATCCACGAAGGAAACCATCAAAATCCAGAAAGCAGGAGTACTTGGCAGCTTTGGCCCTGTGGTTCTGGGTTTATGGTCTAGAATTCAAGAAAGGGGTTATAAGATCTCTTCCCTTGGAAAAGGAAAGCTTCTAAGGCCAGGCATATGTCAGTTGTGTCTCTTTGTGGAGGCCTAGAGAGGCCATTGTGCAAAGCTGTAAATGTAAAGCCTGAATTTCTTTGGAGACCTCAAGATGTTAGAGATGCCAGAATTGTGGGATATCTGCCAAGAAAAGTTGCTTACAGGGTATGAACTCACCCCAAGAGTGAAAATTGTGTTGTAGTCAAAAAAGCTGGAAATAGGTGGATACCTGAATAGTACTTTTACATCAGACATGGAGATAGAGTTTGAAGTTTGTCCAAACTGGTTTTCAGTCTTGCTTTGGTTGAGTATTTCCTCATTGTGATCCTTTTCATTCTACTTGGAATGTTAATATACCTTCTGTGCCATTGTATGCTGAAAGCATGTGTTCAGCCTTTTGATTTTCCAGGGGGTTACAGTTACACGTGATTGCCATGAGACTCGAAGGACACTTTAAACAGTGGACTTTTAAACAGTGTTGCGTCTATAGACTATGGGACTTTTGAAGTTATACTGAATACATTTTTGCACTACGATATGACAAAGCCTATGGATGGGTGCCTGATTTGAATAAAAATGACTCCTATCATCTCTTATATTAGAATGTTTAGGAAATAGCACTATTTGAAAAGATTAGAAGGTGTGATTGTGTTGGAGTAGACGTGGACTTCTTAGGGTAGCTATGGCTTTGTTGGAGGGAGTGTGTCATTGGAGGTGGGCTTTGAGGATTCAAAAGCCCATGACAAGCCCAATGATTTTCTTCCTGCTGCCCATGGATACAGAGGTAGTATCCAGAACCACATCTGACTGTATGCTGCAATGCTTCTGGCCATGATGATGGTAAGCTAAACACTGAAACTGTACATTATCCCCAATAAAATGATTTCTTTTATAAGATTTGTCTTTGTCATGGTGTCTTATCACAGCAATGTAACACTAAGATAGCACCAAAACCAGTTGATGCTTCTTATAGGTACTTAGGTGTATGACCTTGCACCTCAGCAAGATCAACCCTTCCTAGGCCACGTGTTTAAAGAATATGTGTTTCTCTTCTCATAAGCTATCAATTGATAATTGCTCTTTAATTTGTAGATGGATACCTGCCCATTCTTCCCCAGTCTATTCTCACATTTTGCCTAGTTGAGCTTGCATATATTTGAAAATACTTCTTGCTTGTAGTCATATGCTTCTTCTGCCTCTTCTGCAGTTTTCTCTGAATTTTGGAAGGAGAGAATATGCTATAGATGTCCCACTTAAGGCTTATCATTGTACAATCTCGCATTTGCTTCACTTTTACTAGTTTTAGGACTTGGTGTTAATTGCTATGTACTGAAAAATAAAACTTTCTCTAATGAGAGCTCAGAAATGAACCAATCTTTGGATATGATGATAAGCCACTAGGAATTAACTAAGTACTATTCTAATTGATCTGATAAATAGTAATAGGTTCTTAACTAGAGTTTGTGATTTTTGTCTAGCCAGGGGGAATTTGCCCTAAATAATAGTACCATGTATGGCCTGGAGTCCAATTCAAAATAGCTGGTTACTCTAATGATATTCTGCCACTATTGCACTAGGAGGCAAGTTTTGCCAGGCTGTTCCTTATTGTAGCTTACAGGGATCATAGCTATTTAAGAATGGTGATTACTTTTTTATTCTAGTAGCATGTATAGTAACTTTCATCATGTTGAGTAGCTAATAAGGATGAAACTTCAGGGCAGTACTATTTTGATTTCTTCATGTTTTGTGATTCAAGTATATAGTGTTTTGGGCAATAAGATACCCCCAGGATCAGTATCACTGGCAGTAGTCTTTAATGTTTAATGGTCTATAGGACTTCACTTGCCCACAACTATAAAAATAATGTTATTATCAATGGGCTTTTCATTTCTTATTTTTTTGTTTTCAGTAGAGTGTTGTTGCCCTATATTATAGGTAACTACATTTAAATTCATTCTTATATTTGTATGCATATATTTTAGGAAGCTATATAGCATTAGTTTTCCATATGAAAATTTAAAACATGTGTTTAGTACTAGTTACTCATTCTCATATTTCCTCCTGTGCCTTCCTGTCACACAGTGTATCTAGCATTTTCTGCTTCATTCTTTCCTTTTAAGTTTTCATGTCTCTGTAAGTATTTCTTTCAAACAATAAAACATCACGTGTGTGTGATGGCTTTCTGTTCAACAAGAATCTCATAATTTCAAGATATCCTATAGGGGTTTCATTTTCAGTTGTCCATCATGTAATAACAAAATGGTGACAGGGTGGCATTGCTCTGCTTTAATGTTTGGCTAGAGGACTGCAGTGACTTGCTTTCCACAGTCATTTTCTTATTCTGATAGAAGTGGTAGTTTTTGTATCGGGGATGGTTTTAGAATAATTGAATGGTTTCCTTACACGATGAAACCATGAAATTTGTTTGGTTTAGTTAATAGTATTAAAGTCATGTCTGTCATGTGACGTGTATATTAGCGGTGTTTTTAAATCAATATTGATTGTTTTCCTTTTTTAAGAAGAGATCTTTGTTAATTGACTCCTGTAATTTTTTAATCATTTAAATTCTGACATGATTTCCTTGTTTATTTTATTCTTCTTCATATTCCCTGAATTAGGTTTATTTTTAATTACTATCTTATTATTGCAACTAGTGCAATATAATGTGATATTTCAATATGTGTACACAGTGTGTAATGTCCAAATAAAAGTAGTTAACATTGTATGCCTTAGTGTATTTAAGTTTTGTCTGATGTGCAATACTTTCCTGTCCTTATAGGATATTGTGTGATACTTTAATATACAAGTACAATGCTGATGTCTAAATCAGGTAATTGATATTATTCTTATTTGTACTTTGTATTAACAACAAATTATTGTGATTGGTAGACTTTATCCCTGATCCAGCAAACAGCAGATCTTGCGTAACTATATTTAGTATACTCTTTATCTCCTTATAGTTACTATCTCTTTTCTCAATTGTTATTCACAATTTGAAATATAAGTCATGATTATGGAGATTCTCATCAAAGTTCACAGTGATGCAAATGTTTTTAAAGAGAAAATAGACACAAACAAACAAATAAAAACAAAACAAAGCAAAAAGACATAATAAATATTTAACATACCAAAACGTTGTAGGAAATTGTAGGAAATATTAAAATATGAACCTGAAGGGTCAGACAATGCTCTCATGTTCCTGCAGGCCCATCAACTCTGCAGCCAAGCTGGACCACAGGGCTCCAGCCGGGTCATCTTGCTGGCGCAAGCCTGAATTTTTCTCACTCCCATGCAATGCCCCAAGCAACCCATCCATGGTCAGCCAACTCAACACCTAATTACCCGGTAGAATCAATACCCATAAAGCTTAATTAACCAATCAAATTTATGTATCAATAATACCACAATTTACAAGATGCCAATACAAAAATTTCAGAGCCAAATGATAATGATAAAAGCTTTATCCCAATATTTCTAACCTTGTGAAATCATAGCTAATTGTGGCTGGAAATGCAAAGTGGGTACATGCCTACAACCATCTTGGTTCTGCTCGCATCAGAGACTCCCTGTGTGTCTCTCTCTATGACTCTGACTCTTAGCACTGCCTCCCTTTTCCCTGTCCAATCACGAGCCTCCCACTGCCCTAATGTGGTTGGACAGGGACAATCCTGCAATATCCTTCACCCTTTCTGTTTTGTTTTTATTAGAACAGAAAGGGGGAAGTACTGTGGACATCTCTGTGGTGCTTGTATTTTTATGTTAATTCCATTCTCCTGGGAGGGGTTGTGTGGAATGAGGAATGAGTCACATACTCGGGCGGTTTCCCACACCCCTAATGAATAAAGGAGCCAATCACTGTGCAATTAGGTGGGACTTACAGGTTGGACTGAGGAAGAGAGGAAGCAGGAGAGAGTTAGGTCCTTTTGGAATGGTGATAGCATAAGGGTAAGTTGTAGTTGCTAGAGTTTCAAGGTATCATGGTGGATTCTCTACCAAAACAATCGGATTTTAATAAGGCTTACAAGATTAGGTTTTAATTGTTGTGTCCAGAGATTGAGTTACCATTGTTTCTGAACTAAGTTTGTGTTGCATTTTCCTTCATGCAGCGGCTCATCTGGGTTTAAGAGAGAAAGGTCCAGGGGCAAAGTGTGAGTTTGCCTGTTATGCCCCACAGAGGCTAATGAAGGACTGGAGAATTTTAGAATTTTAAAATAAGAGCATTTAATAGAAATGTGTCAGTAGGAATGTATAATATATAAACTTTACCTAAAAGGACATGGAAAACCTCTGTAACAAACCAAGAATGTAGACTAGCCAGTTCCAGGAACTTGGCTAATTCAGAGCCTCAGGGCTCTGGTTCCTGAAACCTGCCCCTCCTGACTGATCCACAATGAGGGCAGAACTAGGAATGAAGGTCAACTGGTTCACGAGGCTCTCCACCCCGCCCGACTGGTAGATGAAGATCACAATTCCTATGTTCCCCTCCCTAACTGACTGAATACCTTGGGTTGGAATCCCCCCTCACTCCCCCTGGTTTGTAGTTTTTCCCTTTAAATACCCCTTACTCCTTGTGTTTTGGGTCGAACCCCTCTGGCCTGCAAGGTTACAGGTTCGACCCCGTACTGGCCTATCCCAAATAAACCTCATGAGCTTGCAGCAAGATCGGTCTCTCGTGAGTTATTGGGTGGTCGTGTCATCCCGAGACTTGAGTGAGGGTTTCCCTAGCTCTGGGGTCTTTCACTAACATGGGGATGGCATGGTAGCAGCTCTCCATTGAAAGAGCTGGGAGGAGATTGTGGATTTCTGAGTCAGAGTCTCCATGAGATAAAAACAGGTCAGCCATTGCCTGACAGAGCATGGCTGGCCAGGCCACCAAGGCAGAGAGTTGCTGGCACAAGAGCAGGAACATGCCTGTTCATTTTTAATATTTCCTGCAACTCCTAAATATATCATATTTATAGCAACATTAATTACTAATACTTAAAATATTTATTATGCTACAGTTTCCATTGGCTGAGGATGAGACCACAGCTTTAACTGGTTCTTTTAGCTGTAATGAAACTATTAACTTAGCCACATTCTCATAAGCTATAATGAAAATATTATCTTAGCTGCATTCTTATATGGAGAAGCTTTCACTTTGAAACTTATTCATTCCAGTGTCTGGAAGAGAGATAATGGTTAAGAGAGACAGATAAAGAGAGAGAAAGAGATAGACAGACAGACAGACAGACAGATAGATAGATAGATACAGACAGAGACAGAGACACAGAGAGAGACAGAAAGACATTGAAACAGAGAGACAGAATAAAGAGATAGAGAGAAACAAAGACAGAGAAAAACAGACAGAGATAGATAAAAAGAAAAAAACAGGAACAGAGAAAAAGAAGTGAAGACATTTAAACATAGCTTTCACATTTCAATGCCTCTGCCTTTCTCCCCACTTCCTCTCCTATTCCATTGTCCTCTCTTCTTTTAAACTAGATCATTTGAGTCCTGCCATATGACAGAAGGTCTAGCTATTTTACTGGCTTGTACCTGAAGGCTGGTGTCCTTCTCTTCTAATTTATCAAGACTGAAAAGAGAATCTTTAACTTCAATGGCAGACTAGTACCTCCTTTCAAAGATGCCACTTGATTAAATTAGGCCTATCCAGGACAATCTTCCATCTGATCGACCTAAATCTCAATTACATCTGAAAAGCCCCTTTGTCTTTGTTCTATTGTATCCATAGAAGCCTGCTGCAGGTCCACACATATTTATGGGAGGGAGATATTTATGTTTTTAATAAAAAAGGAGGAGATTATGGAGTCATTGTAAGATTCTGTCTGTATCTGGGACATTAAGATTAAAGAAGTATTCTTATGGGAATAAATTATTCTTGAACATGAGAAGTACCAGTATTTCATGTCTGATGAGTGATATTAGGCCCTGCATAGAAGAAAACTGGATGGGACTGAAATCAAGTGTCTGGAATTAAAGGAAGTTAATATAAGTTTGACACTTCTGGCTCCTTGAGTCAATGCTAACTAAACTGCAAGGAAGATTTAGAAGATATGTGATCATAAACATCTGTAGTCCTTTGTAGATGGAATAGAATCATCCAGGGAGAATGTAAGAAGGCTTGGTAAGAAATGTAACTATAAGATTATAAATAATAATTAGAAAAAAATCTAATATGTAGGGAAAGCTCAGACAGTTTTAGTCATGTCTTCAAATTTAGAATATTTACAAAACTTGATCATTCACAGACTACATGAAACACAACAAGAAGGAAGGTCAAAGTGTGGGTGCTTCTGTCCTTAGAAAGGGAAACAAAATTCTTATGGGAGCAAATACAGAGACAAAGTGTGGAGCAGATACTGAAGGAAAGATCATCCAGAGACTGCCCCACCTGGGGATTCATCCCATATATAGTCACCAAACCCAAACACTATTGTGGATGCCAAGAAGTGCTTGCTGACAGGATCCTGATATAGCTGTCTCCTGAGAGGCTCTATCAGAGCCTGGCAAATACAGAGGCAGGTGCTTGAAGCCAACCACTGGACTGAGTACAAGGTCCACAATGGAGTAGTTAGAGAAAGGATTGAAGGAGCTGAAGGGGTTTGCAACCCCATAGGAAGAACAACAATATTAACCAACCAGACAGCCTAGAGCTCCCAGGGACTAAATCACCAATCAAGGAATACATATGGAGGGGCCCATGACTCCAGCAGCATATATAGCAGAGAATGACTTTGTCAGGCATCAATGGGAGAATAGGCCCTTGGTCCTGTGAAGGCTTGATGCCCCAGTGTTGGGGAATTGTGGGCAGGGAGGCAGGAGTGGATGCTTTGGTAGGAGAACACCCTCATAGAAACAGGGGAACAGGAGATGGGATAGGGAGTTTGTGGGGCAGGGGACCTGGAAAGGGGTTAACATTTGAAATGTAAATAAAGAAAATATCTGAAAAAAAAAGTAAAAATAACAGGTATACTTAATCTGTAGAGAATGAAAGTCAATGGTCAATTTACCACTCTGAAAGCATGAGACACCTGAATACTGAGAATCAGTGAGTGCCATGTGTAAAAGCTATGGATGCACTCAATCATATGTTGCCTGCCTCTCTTTCTTCTATGACATCATCATCCCATTCTGGTTCTGACAACCATTACACTTCTACTGGCCTGACCCCTTCTCTGTTTGTTTGGGTGTTTTTCAATTTACTCTAGGCTATTTATGTTTGTGCTGCTCCCCCACTCTGACCAAGATCTATCATTCTTGGTAGATTGATTTCTGCACTGTTATTTCTGTTCTTTTCAATCTCTGGCAACCTCCATACCCCCAGCATGGGTTTCTACATGTTATGTTAGAAAGAACAGTGTCCTTAGAGGAATGTAACTGGTAAGTCCTAGAAACCCACCAAAAAGAATAAGCAATTGATTTGTGCTATTTCCTTTAGTTTTAGTTATGTCTTGAAGGATTGGATAGCTATATTACAATGCTATTCATGGGATTGTATGAAACTTTCAAGATAATCTAGATTCAAGATAAATATGAATCTAGCTAAATACATCTCTTTAATATCAATACTGTTGATAAAATAAATAAGGACAGGTAATTCAACACAAAATTGCATGTGTTCCTGTTCTCTATTCACAGATATCTGAGGGAGCCAAGAGATCAACAATGTAAAAGATAAAATGGACCCAGGGTTTCTTAGGCTATGGAAACTGAGATCAATCACATATATTCACCCTATTTCCTTGTGACCAGAGTAAATTCTGAGAGGGAAAAGACTGAGAATTCAGAAGTCAAACACAGATACCATATACCTCCCTTATGATATTGATGTGCAAAGTGTGGTATATCTTTTTTTTTTTTAATTCCTTTTAAACCTTGTTTATAGTGCATTTGGAAACTTCCTAATTTAGAAAACATACCTATCCACAAAAACTCACGATATTATTTTCTAAAACCAAGGAACAAAAATGTGCCGTATAATTTGACCAAGAAACAAAATTTTTGATCTAATCCCCATGAGATGTTTGAAAAATATGTTTGTTTTTGAAATGAAAGAGACAACTCTGGGAATCCAGCCAGGCTCAGCATTGAGACAGGGAATTGGATCTGCAAATTAGCCTAAAGAGGGATAAGTATTCTCTGTCAGAAGGTAAAGGACATGAGTTAGATGGATTGCGCGCATCCTCTCGCATCCTCTCCACAACTGGCTTTGAAGCAGGACCTTTCTTTAGTTTCTGTGTTGTAAACAAGAGTGGAGAATGCAGAATGCTCAATAAGTCCACAGAGTTCAAGAGGACTGCAAGAGAGGATAAGTACTTCCTATTTCATGTTCATACTATATAACAGAAAACTAGATGGGTAAACAAAAAATACTATGTTAATTTTACTCTTTAATTTTGGGTAATTCAAGATTCACCTCAAACTGCAGGGAATATTCTAAAGAGTATTTAAATTCTTTACTCAAGTTTCCATCAATGAAGTAATGACAGCACTTTGTAAGCTGTGGAATACCACATCACTCCGCAACACAGACATTCATGCGCAGATGGAATTATCCACCATCACAAGTGTCTATATTATAGTACACAAAATATTTTCACATTATAATAAAGTATACCATTTGCTCTTCCTTCTCTTTCCTCCAAACCCTACCTTGTACCTCCTCACACCACATTATTCCAACTGCAGTTGCTTTTAATCTTAGTAGCCACAATATACATATTATGTAAATTGAATCATGTACATTCTTTTAATCAGATTACGTTACTCAGCAAAACAGTCTGGATTTTTCCCAGCTTATTTTGTTTAGTTATTTTTTGTTTTTTGTTTTTGTTTTTGTTTTGTTTTGGTTTGGTTTGGTTTTGGTTTTTCATGACAGGGTTTCTCTATATAGCCCTGGCTGTCCTGGAGCTCACTCTGTAGACCAGGGTGGCCTCGAACTCAGAAATCTGCCTGCCTCTTCCTTCCAAGTGCTGGGATTAAAGGCGTGTGCCACCACGCCCGACCTGCTTATTTTGTATAACAACATTTACTTTTATTTTTATTTCTGAGTTGTATCCCATGGCATGGGCATACATACCATTTCTTCTGTAACCCTTTCCAAACCCAAATGGCTTTCAGCATTTGAATCTTACAAACAAATTTTTTATGGGATTTGTGAATAAAATTTATATTATTATTAGTTTTTATTTCCTGGGATAAGTTCACAAGAATGTGATCACTGAGTTATACAGGAAGTTTGTGTTTATTTTACTAAGAAATACACATGCACAGCTATCCAATGCAATCTGACAATTTATATTTCCAATAATGACAAAGTGATGCAGTTTTGTGATGATACTTTGTTCTTACAGAACTCTTCCTCTATTGTCCTGCCCCATAGACATTTTTCTATTCTTATTGGTACCTTTCCTATTCCCAGATAGACCACTCTTTACTTTCATGTTAGCTGCATTTCATTATCCCCTCTTCCTTCCTTCACTGATGCTCTGTTTTTTTTTTGTTTTGTTTTGTTTTGTTTTTCCTCACAGTCTACTTTGTTCTTTATAGAGACACACAGATAGGCAGACAGTCACAGTCTATGGTCTGAATATGATAGACTCTAGGCTACTTGTTTTTCTCAGTCTGACTTATTTCACTTAACATAATTGTCTATAATTTGCATCCATATATTTCTGTAAATATCATGATTTGCATCATTTTTATAATTTTATAGGATGTTATGGTGTATATATTTTATATTTTTTTATCTATTCATCTGACGACAGAAGCATGTGTTGATTCAATTTCATAGACATTGTGAACACCATGGATGTGGAAGTCTCTGGAATGCTGACATAAAGGCCTTGGGGTATGCACACAGAATGGACAGAGCTGAGTATTACACTTGTTTTATTTTGAGGATTTTTTAGGACAACTACACTGACCTCTATAGTAGATGCTTCAGTTTATAGTCTCACCAGGTATGGACAAGAGTTCCTCTTCCCCACATTCTCACCAGCACATTTCACCATCTGTTACCTTCAAGATTGGTATTCAGATTGAGGTGAGAGAGAATCTCAAAGCATTTTGAATTTGAATTTCCCTGATATGCAAGGTCAGTCACTTGTTTTCAAATATTTAGATCAACTTGTTTTTCATCAATTGAGAACTTTACATTAAAGTTATTAGACTATTTATTGACTTGATTATGACTTTTACAGTTCTTGATATAGATATTAACTCCTTGATTAATGTATAATGTGAAAATATTATATTTAACTCATTCTGTATACTGTCTGCTCCTTGTTCAGTTTCTTTGCTGTAAAAAAGGTGGTTTTTTTTTTTCGTTTCATTTATTTTAATTTTCAGTACTATGAGAGTTCTATTCAGAATGTCTACACTTTTGCCTGAGTTGAAGTAGTTTGTTCATCTTTTCTCTACAAATTTAAAGGTTCTTGGTATTACAGTTAGGTCTTGAGCCTAATGGGAAATGTACCCTATTTTAATTTTTATACAAGTGCATAACAAGTTCTCCCAATACCACTTGTTAAAGAGTGTCCTGGTCAGAGTTCTATTGCTATGAAGAGACACTCTGACCACAACACTTCTTATAAAGGAGAACATTTAATTGGGGCTGGTTTACAGTTTCACAGGCTTAATCCACTATCATCATGGCAGAAGAATGGCAGCATGGAGGTTGACATGGTGCTGAAGAAGGAGCTGAGATTTACACATCTTGATCCAAAGGCAGCAAGAAGAGTAAGGCATTGGACCTGGCTAGAGCATTTGGGATGCTAAAGCCCATTCCCAGTGACACACTTCCTCCAACAAAGCCACAATTCCTCCAACAAATAGTGCTTCAAATATATGAACCTGTGGGCCCATTCTTATTCCAGTTACCACAAAGAGCCTGCTTTCTTTCAAGTACATATTTCTGAAACCTTCAGTCTGCTTCTCTATGCTTCTTGCCTTTCAGTTGTTGTGAGTCATTGTTAGATGATTTGGTATTTTTGTTTCACAATAGTAGTGTTTTAGAAAATAAAGTCTTTTTCTATTTCTAATAGTTAAGTAAGTTTAATTTCTTTGACAGTCTGTGTGGCTTCTTTTACGTGGTTTGTTCCAATACATTAATGATAAAAATACTTTACTATTTTTGAATCAATAACAAGGAAGTTAGTGACAAATTGAATAATTGAAGAAAAACTATATAAATTCACAGAATCTTTATCATTGAAGCCTCCTGTAATTGACATGCTTCTTTAGAATCTTTATGTAAATTACGCACCTTGGGGAGAGATTATTCATTTTTGTTCTATTGAAAAATAGGTTTTATTCTCAGATAACATAACCTGATTACAGTTTCCCTCCCCTTTACTCTACCTCACCTCCCCTTCGCCCTAGATACACCCCCTTTCTGTCTCTCATTAGAAAACAAGCCAGTATCTAGGGGATGATGATTAAATAACATATAATAATAAGATAAAACAAAACTGATACATTCGGATAGGATAAAACAAACCAAGACAATGAGAAGAGCCAAGGAAAAGACCCAAGAAACATATTGATATGCAATATACCCATTAAAACACAAAAAGAAAGCCATAGTGTATACTCAGATGATGCACTTTTTTTCAGCTTCCTCTTCGATCTCCTGCAGGGTTCCCTGAACTCAGAGGGGAGGACTTGATAGAGATGAATGTTTCAAAGTCACTTTTTCTCCTTATCTGCATGTGTGGTTATGGGTCTCTGCACTTGTCCCTCTCTACTACAGGATGAAGCTTCTTTGATGATGATCAGTAAGGCACTGATCTATGAGTACAGCACAATGTTATTAAGAGTCAATTTATTTCTGGTTTAAAGATATAATCAGCATTTTGCTTTACCCTAAGTCCCTGGGCTATCTAAAATCATGTTTTTGGTCACCAAAGCAGTATTGGGGATGGGTTCCATCTTGTGGTATGGGCTTTCTGTCAAATGAGACATTTGTTGGTTTCTTCACAAGCTTTGTGGAACCATTGCACTGGCATATCTTTAGGCAGGACAATATTATAGATCAAAGGGTTTATGACTGGGTTCATATGATGATTTGAATAGGTATGGTGCTCATAGATTCTTGTGTTTGGGCACAGGAAATGTCAGTATTAGGAGGTATGTGTGGCCTTGCTGGATTAGGTATGGCTTTGTTGTAGGAAGTATGTAACTATGGGGACAGTGTTTAAGTTCTCCTATGCTCATACATTTACATCTAGTGACACAGTCTCCTTATGTTTCCTTAAGATCTAGATGTTGCTCTCTTAGCTCCTTCTCCAGCACCATATCTGCCTGTATATGTCCATGCTTCAAACCATGACAATAATGAACTGAATAAAACTTTAAACTATAAACCAGCACCAAACTTAATGTTTTCCTCTATAAAAGTTTCTGTGATCATGTTGTTTCTTCACAGCAATAAAACTCTAACTAAGACAGAAGTTGGTACCAGGGCTATTGTATTGCTGAAATAGGCCTGGCCATGATATTGTTTAGAGGAATGAAGATTTGGGGATATCACATTAGGAAAGCAATGAAATGACTTAAACAGAGATTATTTGACCATTTTAGCAATGACATGGAAGGCAATGGTAATAAGAATGATTTGGACTGTGGGGGCATGGGTAAAGAGCTTTCAGAGGAGAACTTGGTATGTTATTACCTAGAAAGCATTCTTGTGATATTTTGGTGAAGAACGTGGCTGCTTTTTAGTGAAGAATTTGCCCGAGGCTAAAGTGAAGAGTACACACACACACACACACACACACACACACACATATACATATTAGTTACTGTTTTATTATTTTTATAATTGTTATATTTATAGTTGTATAATTAAATATAATTTTAATATATTATATATTTAAGATATAATTATATTTTAATAAATATAATTAATACAATTTTTATAATTGAATAATTTTATAATAACAATACTTTTGTTATTGTTATAATTGTTAGTTATTGGCTGCTGGGCTACTCTAATTTATTTGTTGGCTATAATGTTTCCATTGTAACCCCCAAAGACCCCAGGCTTCTGTCTAGACTATAGGTTGCTGTTCTTAAACTGACAACAAAGCCCCATTGTTGAAGGCAGCATCTATACAACTCTAGGAATATAGAAAAATTAATACGATACAGAGAGCCTTTACCTTCACATGCTAGTATCTTTGAAACAAAATGCTATGCTGCATACTACCAAAGGAGAATTGTAATTGCTAACTGTCTTTGCAATTGATTTCTATGGAAGGGCAACATAACCACAGCAACTCTTATAAAGGAAAACATTTAATCTGGGTTGTCTTATAGTTTCAAAAGTTTAATCCATTATTGTCATGGCAGGAAGCATGGCAGTGTCCAGGGAGACATGGCATCAGAAGTGGAGCCAAATGTTTTACGTCTTGATCCAAAGGCAGCAGAAGGAGACGATGTCAATGTACATAGATTGAACATAGAAATCCTTACAATCTCCTCTCACAAGGACAAAATTCCTTCTACAAGGCCATAACTACTCTAACCAGCCACACATCATAGTAGTGCCACTCCTTATAGGCCAAGCTTTCAAACACGTGATTCTGTCAGGGCCATATTTATTCAAATTACCAAATTAACTTCCTGGCCCCATAAGCTTGTAGTCATAACATAATACAAAATGTATTTAGTTCAACTTCAAAAGTTCCCATAGTCTATTACATCTGAATGATGTTTAAAAGCCTACCAAAACCCACAACACCCAGAGGAAGACACACTCCCAGGTGCTCTGACATGCCCAGAATCAAAGGTGAGGTGAGGAGGACCAAATATCTGTCCCAACACTGGAAGCAACTGGGACCAGTGGAACCAGGCACAGAGGAACTCCACCAGTCCAGTGACTTGGGTTCCTTCCAGTCTTTCTGGCCTGGGGTCCAGAGCAGACCTTGGGCACAAGCTCTGCAGCTAGTCCCACAACACCCAGAGGAAGCTCCACTCCCAGGCACTCTGACACATCCAGGATCAGAGGTGAGCAGGAACCAACATCTGTCCCAACACTGGGAGTAACTGAGACCAGCAGGACAAGGCACACAGGAACTCCACCAGCCCAGTGACTCCGGTTCCTTCCAGTATGTCTGGGTTAGTGTCCTGAGCAGACCTTGGCACAAGCTCTGCAGCCAGTTCCACAACTCACAGAGAAAGCAACTTTTATAATACTTATTTTTATTGTTATAATATTTTATACATTTTAAGGAATATGACAAAAAGATATTGTAGGTATTGAAGGGGGGTCTATGGGAGGAGCAGTGGTACAAAAGGGAAACAAGAATGTGATTCAATTCTATTTAATTAAAATATGTTTTTAAATGTTAACAAATTCAGATAAATTGAAATCATGTATTTTTCTCATCATAATGCAATAAAAGTTTAGGAAAAAAAGAAGGAGGAGAAGAAGAAGAAGGAGAGGAAGAGGAAGAAGAGGAGGAAGAGGAGGAGGTGGGAAAAGAAGAAAGAAGAAGAAGAAGGAGAAGAAGAAGAAAAGAAGAAGAAGAAGCGGAAGCGGAAGCGGAAGAAGCAGCAGCAGAAGCAGAAGCAGAAGCAGAAGCAGAAGCAGCAGAAGCAGAAGCAGAAGCAGAAGCAGCAGAAGCAGAAGCACTACACCAAATTAATCAACATGTATTGACAACTAATTTCTACAAAGCTTTGAGTGTACTATCATCAGATTTTTTACTTGCTTAGTTAGTGTCACACCAAGGTATTTTATATTCTTTGTAACTATTGTGAAAGGTGTTGTTTCCTTAATTTCTTTCTCTGCCTGTTTATCCTTTGTGTAGAGGAAGGCCTCTGATTTGCTTGAGTTAATTTTGTATCCAGCTACTTTGCTGAAGTTGTTTATCAGGTTTAGGAGCTCTCTGGTGGAATTTTTGGGGTCACTTAAGTAAACTATCATATCATCAGCAAATAGGGGTAATTTGACTTCTTCCTTTCCAATTTGCATCGCTTTGGTGTCCTTTTGTTGCCTAATTGCTCTGGCTAGGACTTCAAGTACAATATTGAATAGGTAGGGGGAGAGTGGGCAGCCTTGTCTAGTCCCTGATTTTAGTGGAATTGCTTCAAGTTTCTCTCCATTTAGTTTGATGTTGGCTACTGAATTTCTGTATATTGCTTTTACTATGTTCAAATATGAGCCTTGAATATCTGATCTTTCCAAGACTTTTATCATGAAGGGATGTTGGATTTTGTCAAATGCTTTCTCAGCATCTAGGGAGATGATCATATGGTTTTTGTCCTTGAGTGTGTTTATATAGTGAATTACGTTGATGGATTTCCATATGTTGAACCATCCCTGCATCCCTGAGATGAAGCTTACTTGGTCATGGTGGATGATCGTTTTGATGTGTTCTTTGATTTGGTTTGCAAGAATTTTATTGAGTATTTTTGCATCGATATTCATAAGGGAAATTGGCCTGAAGTTTTCTTTGTTAGGTCTTTGTGTGGTTTAGGTATAAGAGTAATTATGGCTTCATAGAATGGATTAGGTAGAGTGCCTTCAGTTTCTATTTTGTTGAATAATTTGAGGAGTATTTGTATTAGGTCTTTGAAGGTTTGATAAAACTGCACTAAACCCATCTGGTCCTGGGCTTTTTTTGGTTGGGAGACTGTTAATGACTATTTCTATTTCCTTAGCAGATATGGGACTGTTTAGATCATTGATTTGACCTTGATTTAACTTTGGTACCTGGTATCTGTCTAGAAAATTGTCCATTTCATCCAGGTTTTCCAGTTTTGTTGAGTATAGGATTTTGTAGTAGGATCTCATGATTTTCTGAATTTCCTCAGTGTCTGTTGTTATGTCTCCTTTATCATTTCTGATCTTATTAATTAGGAAATTATCTCTGTGCCCTCTAGTTAGTCTGGCTAATGGTTATCTATTTTTTTGACTTTCTTAAAGAACCAGTTCCTGGTTTGGTTGATTCTTTGTATAGTTCTTTTTGTTTCTATTTGGTTGATTTCAGCCCTGAGTTTGATTATTTCCTGCCTTTGACTCCTCGGGTGAATTTGCTTCTTTTTGTTCTAGCACCTTAAGGTGTGCTGTCAAATTGTTGGTGTATGCTCTTTCCAGTTTCTTTTTGGAGGCACTTAACGCTATGAGTTTTCCTCTTAGCATTGCTTTCATTGTGTCTCATAAGTTTGGGTATGTTGTGGCTTCATTTTCATTAAACTCTAGAAAGTCTTTAATTTCTTTATTTCTTCCTTGACCAAGTTATCATTCATCGAGTAGAGGTTGGCCCTCCACTTGCAGGGAAGGGGCAGAGAAGGTCGCTGATCCACCTTTGTCACTCAGAAGCTGAGAGGATACTGTCTATGCACTCTCTGATAAGTAAATATTAGCCCAGAAGATAAGAATACACAAAGGACAATCCACCATCCAAGAAACTCAAGAAGAAGGAAGACCAAAGTGTGTATACTTCATTGTTTCTTAAAAAGGGGAACAAAATACCCATAATAGGAGTTGCAAAGACAAACTATGGAGCAGAGACTGAAGGAAGGACAATTCAGAGACTGCTCCATCTGGGAATCCTTCCCATATTCAATCACCAAACCCAGTCACTACTGTGGATGCCAGCAAGTGCTGGCTGACAGGAGCCTGATATAGCTGTCTCCTGAGAGGCTCTGACAGTGCCTGATTAATACAGAAGCAGAGGCTCACAGACATCCATTGGACTGAACACAGGTTCCTCAATGAAGGAGCTAGAGAAAGGACCCAAAGAGCTCATGGGTTTGTAGCCCCTTAGGACAAAAAACAATATGAACTAACTAGTACCCTCTTAGGTTCCAGGTGCTAAACCACCACCCAAAGAGTACACATGGTGGGACCCATGGCTTCAGCTGCATATGTAGCAGAGGATGGCCAAGTGGGTCGTCCATGGGAGGAAAGGACCTCCATCCTGTGTAGGCGAATGCTAGGGCCACAAGTTGCCAGGATGGATTGGTGGGCTGGGGGACAGGGGAGGGAACAGGGTTTTTGCTTTTTTGTTTTTTGTTTTTGTTTTTGTTTTTGTTTGTTTTGGTTTGGTTTTGGTTTTTGGTTTTTTTGGTTTTTTTTTTTGGAGGGGAAATGGGAAAAGGAGATATCATTTGTAATATAAATAAAGAAAATATCTTATAAAGAAAAAGATAGTAAGATGCAGAGAGGAGGGCAACCAATCTCATGGCTACTTTACCTCTCTGTATAGTAAAAAGTAGCCCTATGAAGAAATAGAAGAAACTGATACAGCAAACAAAATTTGATAGGACACCTGAGAAACTCACAAAGTTTTCCTTCACATTTTTCCAGGAAGAATGCACCTTCTTCACCCTAAGTCCTAATATTCTGAAATTGTCATAAGCAACCTAACACCAGAAGACTGGATTTTTGCAATTAATTTGATGATAGATTGTTTTTATACAAATGCCTGATTTTCTGATGATAGAGAATATCATTCTAATTGGACTCTTGAACCACTGTGAACATCTCTCATTCTTGTTTTTCTTTTGTTCTGTGTCCTAAGGTTTTGTCAGTCATAAGTCTCACTTGTTTCTGGCAGTTTTTTTTTTCAGATTTCTGATATTCATAGTTTACTTGCACTGAAAAGGGAGCTCCTCATGTCTCAATATCCCCATTCTATTCTCCATCCCTTTCTCTCTCCTCTTTCCATCTTTTGCTCTCATTGGTGTTTTATGCAGGTGCTCAAAACTTCTATGTGTTTATAATTCCTTCAGGTGGGCCCAATTCAGAAAAGTCAGCACTTCTTGCTCTTCCCTGTTCACTGTATCCCAGGGTACTTACCCTGTCTGTTCTTTGGTATTTGCTGGAACTAAGAGAAAGTGAACCAGATGCCCTACAAGGGCTACACACATTGAGCTGTCATTTATTTTTTACCTCTGAAAATTATCCTTTTGAATATTATTCATATTGTCAGAGATGTAACTACTTTAAAAATCATTAGGAGTTACAAAGTTTTGTGAATCATCCATAAAAATTAAGAAAATTGGTTTTCAATTTGGGTCTTTCAAAATCCTAGCCATAACAACATTTTCCATTTTGAAAACCTTGTGTGATATGATGTGTGGTCACATGTAGGTGAACAACTTAATAAATGTATTTGTTGATTGTTTCAGTATCATTGTTTAGCATCATGTCCTTCTGAAACTGCAACAATAACATCAAGGTACCTTTCAGAGAGATTTAGATTCATCTTAATGAATTCCCAATTTATTTAATCCTTCAAAATGTTTTCTTTCTTTCCCATGTGTTACAAATATATGGGCATTGAACTCACTCTTAAGCCTTGCCAAGGTTGCCTCTCCAGAGGATACATTGCTTTTCTTTTGTATTTTTGTTCAAATAGTGCTCTATTTGCCTTCATTGCTCAGTAATTCAATTAATTCTAATTATTCTCACCTTTATTATCACTTTTTCCCATGGGAAGATTCCTATTATAATGGTATATTGGGTGACTTCTTTTGTTTCTTGACTCTGGAGTAGCACCCATTTAAGGTATTTTATTAAAATGCAAATTTTATATCTTTAAAAATTTAATGTACTTGAATATATATGTTTAATTAAAAGGTATGCATGGGATAGAGGAGACATCAGAAGAATTATACTACTTTTTCTTCAAACAATTTTCAGGAGAAAGAATCTTTTCCATGTGTAAATATATCTCATTATGTTGGCTTAAACACACCTCGAGGCAAACGGACACTGATGGGCATAAAACTCATATAAGCATACAAATAAGAGTTCATGTCATATTTTTGTTAAGGCCTCTCTGTCTGTCAATCTACAAGTAAGTATAAATACTAAAGTATTTGTATGCTATTAAATTTTATCCCTTGATAGTCCTGTTTCATGTCTGAGATTTTGTAGACCTACAAATATTTTACAATTATATGTATCTCCACTCCTATGTCTTGTAGGATAATGTCTAGTGAGATGAGTGAGACACTGTAGATTAATTAATGGACAGTGTGAATAGGCTCTTCTAAACTCTGTGGGATACGTTTGCCTATACAGTATTAACATATCAGTAATTTGAAAATCTTGATGCAATTTTGCTCTTGTACCCATCAGTGTTAACATGGTGGGAGGTGTTCTGTACCGAAGGAAGGGAAGTGAAAGCTGATTGTGTGCTGCTGGATGATGGCACAGCACCATTAATAGAAGGGGAAGAAGGAGCATGCCAACTCAATGAAAGGAAGTAAGCACTACCTCACATCTTTATTATTTAGATATTTATGAAGATTTTTAAGAGTCCTGCTTTGAGTCATTTTTTTTTTCATTAATGAAAGTACTGGTAGCTGAGCAAGGAGAGAATTCATAGACTGTGAGAAAGTCTAGTTTCAGACAATGTTAAAGTAGGAAAGTGGAGAACATTCCAGTGCTTGAGATGAAAGCTTCTTGTTGCTTTTCATTTTCCTTTTTTCTACTATAGTGTATTGATTTAAAAACATTGTTTAAAGTCCCACTGAGTTGGTTTCAAATGGTAAGCACAGTTTCTCTCGGAGAGACAAGAACAGATGCACACTTTAGCTGTGACACAAAAATTACAGGTTCCTAGACTAAAAATAGTTCCCTTAATATGTATGTGTTGTATTGTCACTGCCATTCTTCCTAAAAGGATGAGACTGGCAGCTGTTATTAATAAGTACGCTGATTATGGGTATCTTTTTCACTACACTTAAATCTCAGACCTTTGGCAGTCTTTCAGAGAATGCAGTTCCACATTTATGTCATTGTTAATTTTGTCTTTTGCTACAAGGTCTTATATGTAGCTATGACTTGTATCACCTAGGTAGGTTAGCCTAGGATTACTGTGGACTTTTATCATTGCATTTTAGACTGGCAAGTGCAGAGCCTAGTATTTTGTCCCATCATGTATAGCTATAAATTTTTATTACAAGATATGAAATTGATCAGATCATTCCTAATGCAAGTTAAATTTTTTGTTTTAATAACCATTTTTATATTTAAATTAATATATTTTTCATGCTTGAACATTAAATTATTTGCTCTTATTACAAAATAAAAATGTGTAATGTCATTATGGATGAATAAAGTTATGCAATGACAAATCAAGTAATTCTATTCCCATATTAAAAGAGAAATAATTTTATTAACTATGAAGGGTAAAGTCAATGTTTTTCTTTGCATAGAGTATGATGGTTTGCAAAACCACCATTTTTAAAAATTTGTTTATTTATTTATTTATTTATTTATTTTTATACTTCATATTTTATTCCTCTCCCCACCATCCACCCTTAAACTGTTTCACATCCTATAATTCCTTCCCACCCCCTTCCCAAGTGAATATCTCCACCCCATACCACAATGGACCTCTAAACTCCCTGGGGCCTCCAATGTCTTGAGGGTTAGGTGTATCATCTCTGAATGAACACAGATAAAGCAGTCCTCTGCTATATGTGTGTTGTGTGTTGATATCTTAATATCAGCTGGTGTATGCCACCTGTTTGGTAGTTCACTGTTTGAGAGATATCAGGGGTCCAGATTGAGACTTTTGGTCCGCCTACAGAGTTGCCCTCCTCCTCAGCTTCTTTCAGCCTTTTTCCTAATTCAACAACAGGGGTCATCCCAGGGATGTAGGGATGGTTCAATATTTGGAAATCCATCAATGTAATTCACTATATAAACAAACTCAAAGAAAAACCATATGATCATCTCCCTAGATGCTGAGAATACATTTGACAAAATCCAACATCCCTTCATGATAAAAGTCTTAGAGAGATCAGGAATTCAAGGCCCATACTTAAACATAGTAAAAGCAATATACAGCAAACAAGTAGCCAACATCAAACTAAATGGAGAGAAACTTGAAGCAATCCCACTAAAATCAGGGACTAGACAAGGCTCCCCACTCTCTCCCTACCTATTCAATATTGTTCTTAAAGTCCTAGCCAGAGCAATTAGACAACAAAAGGAGATCAAAGGGATACGAATTAGAAAGGAAGAAGTCAAATTATCACTATTTGCTGATGATATGATAGTATACTTAAGTGACCCCAAAAATTCCACCAGAGAGCTCCTAAATCTGATCAACAAATTCAGCAAAGTAGCTGGATATAAAATTAACTCAAGCAAATCAGTGACCTTCCTATACACAAAGGATAAACAGGCAGAGAAAGAAACTGGGGAAACAAAACCCTTCACAATAGTCACAAATAATATAAAATACCTTGGTGTGAGAATCTAACTAAACAAATAAAAGATCTGTTTGACAAAAACTTCAAGTCTCTGAAGAAGGAAATTGAAGATCTCAGAAGATGGAAAGATTTCCCATGCTTGTGCATTGGCAGGATTAATATAGAAAAATGGCCACTTTGCTGAAATCAATCTGCAGATTCAATGCAATCCCCATCAAAATTCCAAGTCAATTCTTCTTAGAGTTAGAAAGAGCAATTTGCCAATTCATCTGGAAAAACAAAAAAACCCAGGATAGCCAAAACTATTCTCAACAATAAAAGAACTTCCTGGGCAATTGCCATCCCTGACCTCAAGCTGTACTAAAGAGCAATTGTGATAAAAAAAAAAAAAAACTGCATGGTATTGATACAAGTGAAAGGCAGGTAGATCAATGGAATAGAATTTAAGACCCAGAAATGAACTCACACACCTATGGTCACTTTATCTTTGACAAAGGAGCTAAAACCATCCAGTAGAAAAAAAGACAGCATTTTTAACAAATGGTGCTGGTCAACTGGTGGTTAGCATGTAGAAGAATGCAAATTGATCCATTCATATCTCATTGTAAAAAAGGTCAAGTCAAAGTAGATCAAGGACCTCCACATAAAACCAGATACACTCAAACTAATAGAAAAGAAAGTGAGGAAGAGCCTTGAGCACATAGGTACAGGGGAAAGTTTCCTAAACAGAACACCAGTATCTTCTGCTCTAAGATCAAGAATTGACAAATGGGACTTCATAAAACTGCAAAGCTTCTGTAAGGCAAAAGACACTGTCAATAGGACAAAACAGCAACCAACAGAATAGGAAATGACCTTTAGCAATCCTATATCTGATAGAGGGCTAATATCCAATATATACAAAGAACTCAAGAAGTTAGACTGCTCCACCATGTTCATAGCAGCCTTATTTATAATAGCCAGAACCTGGAAACAACCCAGATGTCCCT